>NW_018251636.1:0-352 GCF_001263595.1 Phalaenopsis equestris
TTGAAGTAGGATTAGTTTGGATATTTAAAGAAAAATGGTGGATCAAAGAAAATTCGACATATCAATTCTCGTACTGATCCTTCCACAACTGATATGTTCATTACCAGTCTGTAGGAGATATCAGAGGAGGAGAAAGCACTGCAGAAGAGGCATAATAATTGAAGACTTTAAATTCTCTATCTATTTTCGAACATTATATATATTTAGTGTAATTGTGTGGATTTGGTTAGGTTTGGCTTTTTTTTTTTTTGCTTTAGAATTCTAAAGTTTGATTGTGTGTATGGTTTTGTGATAGCATTTAGTGTTGTGGCTTGATTTTTACGCTAATTTATAATTAGTTTTTTTTATTTTT
>NW_018251636.1:13802-32837 GCF_001263595.1 Phalaenopsis equestris
ACTTTCCTGTGGGATCGATATCTAGGACTCCATTAGAGCCCTTTATTACTTGAGTGATACATATAATTGCATTATTTTTAGGGGATTTGGTAGTTTAAAGAGTTTTAAAAGATAAAAATATTTTCATTAAAGTTATTTTTATTGGGATTAATTTACATATTCACTATTTTATTTGTCGTGTGTATTTTGTAATGTTGAAAGATATTTGCAAAATTAACACACTAAATCCACTTGCATCGGGACACGTGGCGCTGAGGTGGCTAGCGGTGTCAAATAGTGGAGTAGCACATGTAAAGATAGGAACTACTGAGGTTTAGGTGGTGCTGAGTGGGTGAAGTAGAAAAATAGAATTTTTTTGAATTTATTAAATGTCAGATCATTGAGAATTCACAACTTTGCGTAGAAAATCATATAAATACCCTCTTGCTCACTGAATAGAGGAAAATAATGTGGACCAAAAAAAAACTATATGTTGACTATTTTATTTTTAATTAATTAAATAGCCTCCGTGGTATTTTAATTTATTATGATTAAATATTACTCATCATGGCCTGAAATTTTTAAGGTTTCTTCCTCATAACAGAGGAGATGTTCTATGATTTTTTCAAGGTCAGAGAGCATCTCTCTGCTTCTAACCATAATTTTCAAGCTTGAATGACTATTTTGGCTTAAATTAATTATATAAACTAAAATATCAAGTGAAAATTTTTGAGATAAATTTTAGTAGGTTTCTTATAGTTAGAGAAGCCCAGAAAAAATGATATGATGGTTTGAATAATCTTGTTCATTTCTATAATTAATTAAATGTCCATATATTATATTAATTTATTTAAATTAAATATTAATAAAAAATTAATAAAACCAATTCCACACTATGTGTAAAAATCATGTTGACTTACTGTAAAAATTTCAAATTTATTTGATTGAGTTTGAACATTAAAGTTAATTTTATAAGGATATTTGTATTTTTGTACAAAAATAAGTATATTAAATTAAATACACCTAGGAAATTTATGAAAAGTGGTTTTCTGAGTTCTTTATAATTAGGGGCACTTAGGAAATATAAAAATTATTTTTGAAATAAATACTTCATTTTTTAGCTATATTTTAAATTAAAAATAATTAAAAATAATTAAAATTTTCAAAAATACAAAAGTATTTCAAAATGTTTCTAATGGTTTCTGAATCACTTGGGACTCATTAAAATATTTTTCGCATTTTTTCTAAGTTAAAAATAAATTCTTAAGGGCCTAAAAGTACATTTTTCTTTTTTTTCCATTAAAATAATTATAATAAAAAAATTAAAAATCCTAAGAATATAAAATTTGTTTCTTTGAGTTCTCTAGACTCAAAGAAGGTTAATAAAAATATAAACAATATTTTTTGGTAATTAAAACATATTTTCTATTTAAATAAATCACTAAAAATCAATAAATAATTATAAAATTAAATTAAATTTTAATTTAGAAAATCATGGTATGTTGCTTAAGTGTTTCTCTGACCTAAGGGAACCTCTAATAATTCTTTTTTAACCCAAAAAAACTTACTTTGATTGATTAAAAAACTTAATATTGAAAATCATATTTCTTAGTTTAAGATAATATTTAGGTTGGGTTCTCTTCTTAGCCTATGCCCTAAGGGGATTTAAATATCCCTTTAATCAATTAATTAATTAATTAAAGTAATTATGGTGTTTAGCCCCATGGAAATTAGGCTCACAACATGGTGTTTGTTGTGATCATGTGGTGTGAGGCCCAATCAGATGGCAAGGTGGTCAACTGGTCAAAATTTGGCTAAATAAGGGGTTGGCCTAAATAGTTTTCACCGTCTCAAAGTGTCATAAAATTTTGGGTTCAAAAAAGGCACATTACGGTAATTTTTATTGTTTGTAGGTTTAGGGAGGCATTTTTTGAAGGTAGTGTTTAATTTAGGTAAATCCTTCTCCCAATGTGGATTTGGTGGTCATGATGGTCCTTAGGGTTCATGAGAGGCTCTAGGGATTTGGGCTGATTTGGGTGTCCTAAGTTCTATCTTACCCATGAGGGTCAATTTGGGTTCCTCACCTGGTCAAAACCCTAAATCATTTAACCAATGATTTGGGGCTTGGGTTTTCACTGGTGAGGCCCAAGAAAGCACAACTCTAGTTTAGGGTATGTGCAAGTAGGTGGGTGAGTCCTCATAAAAGTGAGGTCAACAAACTCTGATGACTATTTATCAGCAGTCTATATACAATCTACTCTATTCTTTCTTCTCATAATTAATAAATTTTATAGTAAAGTGTTGCAATCCTTTTAAGTTATTGATCAGTCTGCCTCTAACTCGTTCAAAGTGTTGAAATTTTTATTTTTGCATTTGTCTACTCCTCATCAGTTGATCTTCAGACTCAATCAGAGGAGGTTAAGGGAGTGGTTCTTCTTTTTAAGGTAGAGGCTCTATAGTAAATTTCAGAGGTGCATACATAAATTTACTATCTCAGACCATCTCAGATAAAGCAACAGGAACATATCCCTCATAGCTTCTGGAGCTTTAGCTTTCTAAGTTAACTTAGAGTACATCTTCTTGAGTTATTTATTTTGGTTTCACCACTGAATTTTTTTTAAGTTAGATTTGAAAAGTATAGACTTGATTCTCTCCTTCACTGATATTCTGGTAGGTTCAGTGCAAACAGGGGAAGATGGTGCCTCTTTCACAAAAAAATTATATGGTGCCTCTTTCACAAAAAAATTATATCAACAAATCTTTATCAGGTACTTCTAAATGAGACACTGTAATATTTAAATCATTACAAAGGATGTTCAAGTCATCAAATCTCATGTTAAATTTCATAATAAGGTTTTTGATGAGAAGACTTTGATTCACTGTCAGTCTAACACTGTCCTGGAAGGACAATATGAGCTTTTAGGTGGACATTTTTTGGTGTAAAAAATGAAGAGTCAAATTCCATCTAGAGCTCAATCACAACTTTTTTTTTTGAAAAATTTTTAAATCCCAAATAAGGAAGGAATTCAATCAAAAAGTTTCAAAAATTAGAGATATATTTTTGAATAAAAATTGTTTAAAGAGAATTTTGATGTTTGAATAAATTGGAATGTTTGAAAATGATTGAATTTTGACAAAATCGACAAACAAACATTAGTTAAGAAAATTTTCAAATTCAATATGAAGATAATTCAATTTGTTTTCAAAGAGATTCAACAATGTGATGACTTTCAATTGTTATCCTAAAATATATTTCTTTAATAAAAAACCCTGATATAACACTAAGGATAATATTTCTTTAGGTAACGCCCATTGATAGGGAGAATGGGATGTTCACCCGTGCAATAAACTAATTGGTAAGAACCCCTTGATAAACTTTCTCTATCATGAAAGGACCTTCCCACGGTTGTTCAAACTTACTACCAACTTTTTAGTGACCTAAGATCAATCTTTCGAGAACTAAGACAAATTCTCCAACTTGAAACATCCTTGGTCAAACTAATTTATCATGAGCTTGAACCATTTGTGCCTAATATAACTCGAGGTTCTATTGAGCTGCCATGCAAATTTTTTATAATCCTTGTAGCTCTTCCAGTCTTAGTTTGATGTTCTAATCTGGAGAATTTTCTTAATAGGTAGCGATCCGTAGAGAAGGAATTTGAACTTCCAAAGGGAGGACAGCCTTAGACCCTTAAACTATGGCAATAAGAGTGGATTGAGTTGGGGTTCAATATGTAGTTCGATAAACCCATAGATCATCCAATTGTCACTTATTTCTTTCAATTACACTTTCCAAGATTTGGACCATTTTTTTTTAAAAGCCTCTGCCAATCCATTCATTTTATAATAATATATTGTACAGTATCTTCAGTCATGGTTGTGACGTTTCACAAAATTGTTCAATTTATAGCTTCTAAATACAAGGCCATTGTCTGATATTACTCGTCAAAGAATGTCAAAGTGGTACATGATATGATTTATGAATAAGTGTGTTACATGATGAGCTTTAACTTCTCTCAGGGGAATGAATTCTATCCATTTTGAGAAATATTCAGTCATTGTAAGTATAAATCCATGCCCTTTGGATGAATGAGGGTCAATAGGTTCCATGATGTCCATACTCTAACATTGAAAAGGTCATGAAGCAATCATAGGGTGTAATATGTTTGGCACTCGATGTAAGCCTATACTGTGCACTTGACACTGGTAACGTCATCTTGTAGTTTCTATGTAATAATTGATCATAGTCGGTCAACAATATCTCAAAGATATTTGATACAATGTTTATCTTAATTACTCTGAAATTTACTTCTTTGAGGCTTTGAAAATGGTATCTTATTTGGTTCAAATATCCAAATTGTATCTTATTCAAATATTTCTCAAAGATATGTTGGTTCTTCTTAATTTTTGCTTTCATTTTGGGACCAAATTGACGAGCTTCACATATTCTTGAATAAATCTTTTTAATGGTCTTCTATTCTTCATTCTTATCTAATCAATGAAAATGCATATGATTCAAAGATATTTGATACAATGTTTCAATAATAAGAGTATAGTATAGAGCTCATGATTTTATTTGATGAGATATTGATTTATCATCAGGCAATTTTCTTTCTTCAGATAATCCACAATGGGTTGTTGGCTTTAGTACTTTGTTTTTTTCTTGAGATTAATGTATGATAAACCCATAGATCATTAAATTGTCACTTGTTGCTTTCAATTACACTTTCGAAGATTTGGACCATTTTTTTTTGAAAGCCTCTGCCAATCCATTCATTTTATAATAATATATTGTACAGTATCTTCAGTCATGGTTGTGACGTTTCACAAAATTGTTCAATTTATAGCTTCTAAATACAAGGCCATTATCTGATATTACTCGTCAAAGAATGTCAAAGTGGTACATGATATGATTTATGAATAAGTGTGTTACATGATGACGATAAACCCATAGATCATCCAATTGTCACTTATTTCTTTCAATTACACTTTCCAAGATTTGGACCATTTTTTTTTAAAAGCCTCTGCCAATCCATTCATTTTAGAATAATATATTGTATAGTATCTTCAATCATGGTTGTGACGTTTCACAAAATTGTTCAATTTATAGCTTCTAAATACAAGGCCATTGTCTGATATTACTCGTCAAAGAATGTCAAAGTGGTACATGATATGATTTATGAATAAGTGTGTTACATGATGAGCTTTAACTTCTCTCAGGGGAATGAATTCTATCCATTTTGAGAAATATTCAGTCATTGTAAGTATAAATCCATGCCCTTTGGATGAATGAGGGTCAATAGGTTCCATGATGTCCATACTCTAACATTCAAAAGGTCATGAAGCAATCATAGGGTGTAATATGTTTGGCACTTGATGTAAGCCTATACTGTGCACTTGACACTGGTAACGTCATCTTGTAGTTTCCATGTAATAATTGATCCTAGTCGGTCAACAATATCTCATTCTCTTAATTTTTGCTTTCATTTTGGGACCAAATTGACGAGCTTCACATATTCTTGAATAAATCTTTTTAATGATCTTCTATGCTTCATTCTTATCTAATCAATGCAAATGCATATGATTCAAAGATATTTGATACAATGTTCAATAATAAGAGTATAGTATAGAGCTCATGAGTTTATTTGATGAGATATTGATTTATCATCAGGCAATTTTCTTTCTTCAGATAATCCACAAAGGTTGCTTTAGTACTTTGTTTTTTTCTTGAGATTAATGTATTCCATATCAATTAAAGAAAAGCCCTAGCAACCTTTTACTTCAATCTGAATTGATTCTTCTTCCAAGCAAAATATCTTTTTAGCAAAATTTAACAAAGCATCGACAAAGGTGTTGGTACCATATGGTATTTGGTACAAAGTGACATTTGGGATTCTTGCAATAATATTTATAGCGTTGATGTGTGAAGATTTTATAAGTCCCAACAATTTGGTTGATTAATAACTTTGTATCTATAAAAATTTTGGTCTCTTTAATATCCCTTGAGATGGTTAAAATAAAAAATGATCAAAGCCTCATATTCTGCTTCATTGTTAGTATAAGGTTCTAAGAAATGATATGAAAATCTCATCATCATTCTTTCAGCGGTTTTGAATAAAATTCCTATTCCAACCTTCCTAGGCATAACCAATTCTAAATTGATATCCTTCTTGGATTACAAAGCACCATCAAAGAAAAATCCTCAGCTCGATTTCTTTTGATCTTCTAATGTCATAATTTTCTGATCTGGTAATCATCAATCAAAGGAGCGTCAAAAGGTAATGAGTGTGTTTCTAAGAAATCTACCAAATTTTTGGCCTTTAGTAGCATGTAAAGAAATGAAGGCTAAATTGAATTATAACAAGATCATTGATCAATGAGCTAATCATCCAAATAAAGTTGGACGGGTTATTAAATATTACAATGGATTGAACCTAGAGGGAGATCTTAAGGTTTTAGTGTGGACGATTCTCGGGTTAGCCTACTTGGGGACAATGACGGTGAGCCATCTGATCGTGTGTTTATCTCCTCAACAGACGAGATCTAGTCGGATGAACTCTTGATGTGTGAACCACGGGCCACGTGGCATGCAAGGATGGAAAGCACAGCGAATGGGAGCACGTCACGTCGCCTTTCAGAGCTGCCTAGGATCCAGTCAGTGCCGCAAGTTTAAGTAGAAAAATAGGGAATTAAATAATTCAGAAAATGCTCCCTACCCTCAAAAATTCATAACTTGGTATAGAAAAATCACAAAAATAAAATAAAAATTGCTCAATGAATAGAGGAAAACAATGTGGAAATGCTTTGAAGTTTATTTGATGCATAGTTTATTTTTAATTAATTAAATAGGTTTTTTCAGTCTTTTAACTTTCCATGTAAAAATTTCACCATGACTTGATATTTTGGCATGTTTTTACCTCTATCATGGGGGATATTCTCTGCTTTTTCCAAAGTTAAAGAAGACCTCTAGATAGAGATCCATATTTTTCAAGTTTGTGTCTATTATTTGCCTAAATTAATCATAATAATTTGCATGTTGCTTAGAAAAATTTAAGAAAATTTTGGAAGGTCTATTGTGACCAGAGAACCCTTTGGAAAATATTTCATGAGCTAAGTCATTAAGAATACACCTAACTTTCACCAAATCCTAAAACACAAAAAAAAATTAATTTGGAAAAAATAAACATCTAAATGACTTGGTTTGTAATCTCAACTGTAATTTGAAGTTCAGAGAACTCATAAAAACTTCAATATAAAAATTTTAAAACTTTTGAAGCTCATTTGATAACCTAACTTGATTTTATAAGTTAAATGTCATTTTGAAATTAAAATAAATTTTAATAATTAAAATATAACTCAAAAAATTTATAAAAATTGGTTTTGGGAGTTCTTTGTGATCAGAAGAGTTTTCTAAAAAAATTGTAATTAAAGTAAAAACTTTATTTTTAAGCATATTTTAAATATTTAAATAATTAAAAAATTAATAAAAATCACCAAATTAGTAAAATTCTTGGAAATTTTCTAAATTGTTTTCTAAGCACTTAGAAGTAATTGGAATATTTTTTTTTTAATTTTATAAGTGAAGATATTGAATTTTAAAGCTCAAAATATTTTTTAAGGCTTAAGCTGAAAATATTTTTTAAGGCTAAAAATGAATTTTTCTTGATCTTTCACTTAAAAAATTTTAATAATTCAAAGAATAATAAGAAAAATGTAAAATTTGTTTCTCTAGGTTTCTTGACCTCAGAGAGATTACTTAATTTTTCACATTTAATTATTTTATAATTAATTAATGCTCCGGATTTTAAAATAATTTTAATAATTCAAATAGAACTGAAAAAATCATGAAATTTGGTCCAGGTGGTTCTATGGTTCAATTATACCTCTAGTAAAACTTTCAAGGGATTAGGTTTTGCCTTGGTCAAGTTATGAAATTTTCCTTAAAAAATCCTAATTGCATATAAATAATTTTATAAATTATATTAAATTTTGAAAAAAATCAAATTTTCTCCTCTGATGTCTTAATTGACCCATGAGTGAGGTGGGATGAAAATTCTAAAGTTATTTAAATTAAATTGGATAAATTATGAAGTGATAAAGCCTTAGGAGCAAAAGTGTAATTTTGGAAATTTAGCCTTAATTAACATTTAGGCTTAATTTAAGGAGGGAAATGGGTAACCTCTGATCTTAATTAATTTATTTGATGTCTTAATTAACATATTTGGATGATTAAAACACAAGGTATTAGTTGGTAGAAACCAATTCTCATTTTTATTAATTGAAAAATAAATTTGTAATTTCCTAAGTTATCAAAATTTAGAAGTCTACCATATCGAATGATCCTATCGAATGATCCTAGACTTAAGGGTATGGTTTTGGGTGTTAATAGCTCATTAATTTAATACCCCCATTTGATGTTCAAATGAAATTCAAAAGTTTTGAATTAACATTCAAATGTTTTGATAATGAATTATTACCACTTAAAATTCAAAGTTCTTTCAAAAAAAATTACTAAGACATCCACCAAGGTCTGAAGGACTTAGTGGTGACTTAAGCTAAATCAAATTTGGTTAAATGAAAATTAGAAATGTGAATTTGACTAAAAATTAAACACCTTAAAAACACTACAAGCCCAAGTTAAAATCAAAATTGGCTAAGTGTCTTAATAACACTAACTTGCCCGTTTAAGGATCTCCACCTATCTCCACCTACATTATTCTCAAATAGAATGATAAATCACGCTACTATTAAGGATAATTGAAACATCACTGTTCATTGAAACAGTTTAAGGATCTCCACCTACATTATTATCAAATAGAATGATAAATCACGCTACTCTTAAGGATAATTGAAACATCACTGTTCATTGAAACACTAGAGATATTTACAGGATGGATTATTAAGCAACATAATAAGTTTAATTGAGCTTGAGCCTTTTCACAAAGCGGTGAGAGGGAAGCATAGACCTGCGTTTTTCTTTTGAGCTTTTGGATACCTCAGAGACCTACTAAACTTGATATGTTTTGCTTAGTAAAATCATCCTTAATCAAACTAAAAAGGACTCACCAAGATTTAATCTAAAAAACTTATTTTCTCGCTTTACATAAAATACTCTTACATGCATTTTTAGTTTCAGTTGGAGATGACGGGAAGACTATCCAGGTACGCTTTTACAGTTTACAGTATTGTCTTTTCTATACTTTCAGTTGCTAACAAGGCTTCCCACGGTCTAAATGAAAGTATGGATCTCACTAAGTTGAGTTTAGTAAATTTATTCGGACTAAGTGAATCCGAAGGAAAATAGTGGTAATCAAAAATTATGGCAACGGAACGAGGAAACCGTAGGATCCTAACTGGTGTCACTCTAATCAACTTTAATATGCCCCATAAAATTTAAAGAACTAAAATTTAAAGGACTAAAACTATAGGTACAACTAATTTGACGTCATAACCTGACACACTAGAAAACTTAAACTCGTCATGACAAGGAGCTTGGAGCTAGCATGGTGGGCAGCTCGACCATTTTCAACAAAAAAACCTGCCTACATCAGCTAAACTAATTCTCTTCCTTAGAATTAAACAGCTAAGCCGTAAGATCTAAGCCGTAAGATTTTGAGGATGTCTGCCTAGTACAACATAAATCCTCACCTCATATTTAGGCCTTTGAGTAGCTTTATTGTATAATCTAAGCCTTAACTCTTCTTAGGATTCTAAGGTTGTCGTTTGTCGCGACCTAAATTCTCACATCTTTCTTCCTTAGAATTAAACAGCTAAGCCGTAAGATTTCAAGGATGTCTGCCTAGTACAACACAAATCCTCACCTCATATTTAGGCCTTTGAGTAGCTTTATTGTACAATCTAAGCCCTAACTAGTCTTAGGATTCTAAGGTTGTCGTTTGTCGCGACCTAAATGCTCACATCTTTCAGACTATTTGTGTGATCGTTTCACGTGAGTGTAAGCCCTAAATAAAAAGTTGGCATGATGAAACATTTAAACAATTTCTCCTCAAAACTAAAGCCAAACCATTGGATAGACTGGGAAGTCACTAAGGTTTTACTTTGGATCTATGACATCCCCTAGTTCTTCCTTCTTTAGATTCTACAACAAAATGTTCCAAATTTGATTCATTCCCATTTCATACCTCTTTGTCTGATTTCGTTGAAAATTCCTATCATTTTGAACTCCTTGAAGATAATATTCCCTGATTTTTATCAAGACTTGGAAGTCACTAAGGTTCTACTTTGGATCTATGACATCCCCTAGTTCTTCCTTCTTTAGATTCTACAACAAAATATTCCAAATTTGATTCATTCCCATTTCATACCTCTTTGTCTGATTTCATTGAAAATTTCTATCCTTTTGAACTCCTTGAAGATAATATTCTCTGATTTTTATCAATCATTTTTTTAGGTGACTTCAGTCACTTAAGATGTAATTAACTATAGGGGCTTGCCCTTATAGGAAGCTTGTTCAAAACCCACTAATATAAACCCTATTTAATTCTTTATGTTAAGTAGGGAAACTTGTTGGCAAATAAAATGGTTTCGCAGACCAAACAGATGTCATATATTTCTTAGTTTATTTGATCGAGACTCATCCTCAAGTCTTGTGTTTATCTTTTGGGATAGATACAGGATTTGACGTATAGGGCTCTTTCATTTAAACTATGAAAGATACAAGGCCAGTTTTATTTAATATTTTTCCAAAACTGTATATATATGTAAATTAAAATGTCCTTCCAAAGCGGGTGATGGGTTTTCGATTTCGGCGGCCAACAGCTTCCAACAGGCAACTCCATAATCAAAATAGCGCCGACAAAATTTGGATTTGTTTCCTTTCTTTCTGCTTGCATATGGGTCTCATATGGGTCTCAATCTTGTGGGATGAGAATGATTTAAAATTTTCTTTTTACTTTTAAAAATTGTTATGGTATTTTCACTGAATGTTTATTTACTTTGTAAACTGGCCACTTGTGAGGTTAAAATCCATTGAGAAACATAATGACCTGGGAGGGCTATGATTTCACCCAACTAGTTGATACAACACTTCATTGTAGGCAGAGTCATGGAGATAACCTAAGGGTGTGCACATAAATAGAGATAAATTTGATGGGCGTAGAATTGGATAGATCTAGAGTGGCAGGCTAGATTCTTATTAGTTTTGCTTAAGGTTTAGTACCCTGATGGTGGGATTCGGTCATTATGATGGCATAGGCTAGGGGCATTTAGAGGGGAGAGTCTCTAGAGATGTGGAGTTGAGATGTTAAGGAATCAACCATAAGTTAGCTAATGTTCATTGCAAGCACCGGGAGGGGTAAAAAATAAGGTATGCTTTTATTTTTCACAATACCTCAATTTTTTCTTAAATAACTTGAATCATACATAGATTAAATCTCTTTGCAAGAGGAAGGTTCTTTTCCATAATATCCAAACTTATTGTTATATTTAGGCTAGGGGCATTTAGAGGTGAGAGGCTAGATAGCGCAGATGTAGAGTCGAGATGTTAAGGAATCAACCATAAGTTAGCTAATGTTCATTACAAACACCGAAAGGACAAGCGCCAAAAGGGGGTAAAAAATAAGTATGCTTCTATTTTTCACAATACCTCAATTTTGTCTTAAATAATTTGAATCATACATAGATTAAATCTCTTTGCAAGAGGAAAAGTTCTTTTCCATAATATCCAAACTTTTGTTATATTTTGTTAAGCTGTTATATTTAGTTGTTAGTTTCTTTTTAAGCTCTTTTAGTAGTGATTTTTAGTAAGCATATCTTTTTTAATCTTTTATCTTTATAAATTTCAATATAATTAGAATTACTGTAAGTTAATTTTAAGAGTTCATTACAAGCACTGAATTTTAATTTTAAATCATGTATTACTTGAATCGATACATATACTTGCGTAGCACCCTTAGAGTGAAAATCTATTTTATAATTTATAAATCATTGCAAGTGTTCACACTAGCTACTAGATATAAATTGAGACATATTTTCTGACAAAATTAAAGAGATTAAAAAGGAGATCAAAAATACGCGTAAGTGCGGGTTGGGTTAAGTTTTTGACGTCATTATCAGGGAATGCAACAGGACTTTTTAACTTACAATTTTATTTGAATTATTGTTTTAAAACTTAAAAAATTAAGAAAAAAATTTGAAAAAACTGAAACCACAAAAAAATCTTAAAATAAAAAATTTAAAATTTTGTTTTTCTTTTTTTGTGTGCTATTTTATTTTCTGCAATTTTTACATCCTTTATTTGTAGTTATGGATCAGAGAATTTAGTGTCTTACAATTCTGAATTAGAATAAAGTATTAGAAAATTTCAAAACAAGGAAGGCTTCTTAATTCTCAAGGGATGGCAAACACATCGCAAAACAATATTGAAATTCAAAGTACTGAAAATGAACATCATAATTAACAAAAAACTTTAAGGTAGTATGTGAACCCTATAGTAGATGAAGTTCATTTAAGCATTCAAACTCCTACTATAGAGGCCAACTCATTTGAACTTAAACCTTCGATTATACAAATGGTAAAAAATAATCAGTTTGGAGGAACACCATCTAAGGATCCCAATTTACATGTAGCTAGTTTTTTCAAACTGTGTGCTACATTAAAATATGTCGGCATATCAAATGATGCCATCATGCTTAGACTTTCTACTTTTTTATTAAAGGATAAAGCTAAGATTTGTTTAAATTCATTAGCATTTAGATCTATTAGAACTTGGGGAGATTTATCTCAAAAATTCCTGGCAAAATATTTTCTACCATCTAAAACTGCTAAACTTAGAAATGATATTGCATCTTTTTATTGAAGGAGAGTCTATATTTTAAGTTTGGGAAAGATTTAAGGAACTCCATAAAAATTTTTCACATCATGCTTTGCTAGACTGGTTAATCATTCAAAATTTTTATAATGAGTTACTATGATCTCTTAGATCCATTATAGATGCTGCTAGTGGAGGTTCATTAATGTCTAAGTCCTTTGATGAAGCTTATTTGTTAATTTAAGAAATAACTAGAAATAATTTTCAATGTCCTTATAATAGGGTAAATCCTAAGAAAGTAGCCAGTATTCATGATAACGATGCTATTTCATTTATTGCATGTCAAGTTGTTGTAATATCTAAGAAGATAGACTAAATTGGAATGAATTTTTCTCCAACATCTCAAATGGTTGAAGAAAATTTATTAAGAAAAATGATTAATTCTCATATGTAAATGGAAACTCTAAATGTTATCAACAAACCAAATAACCCATATTCAAATTATTATAACTCAAGTTGGAAAAACCATCCTAATTTCAATTGGAACAACAATCCTAGTGATGGAAGTCAACAATGGGGTAGTACTTAAGTTAACCCTTTGAGAAATTAGAATAACCAAGGTAATGCTAACTTTAGACATTCTTATCCTTTTGGATTTAATAAAAAAGTTAAGGAGATGAAGTTTTATGTGGAAGAATTGATGTTGTAAATGGGTAATAATTAACAAAATTGAAGTGTTGCTATTAGAAGTATGGAGAATCAACTAGTACAAACTGTTAACACGCTTAGCAATAGGCCTCTGGGAACACTTCCTGGTAATGTAGAGATTAATCCTAAAGAAAAAAGTAAAAAGTTAGAGAAAGTTAAAGCGGTCCAACTAAGGAGTGGAAAGGAGTTAAATGTTGGAGTTCAAACAGAAATTAAAGTTGAGAGAGAAGTTGAAGAAATTAAAAGACCTGAAGAAATTATTCCTAAGGAAATAGAAACATCTAACTCTCCAACTAAGATTAATTTAGAAAGACCCCCCACCGACCCCCGACCACTTTTTGCTCAAAGACTTAAATAGCAAAAATTGGATCAACAGTTTTCAAAATTTTTTGAAATATTCAAGAAGCTTACAATTGATATCCCTTTTATTGAGAACTTGGAATATATGCCAAGTTATGCCAATTTTATGAAAGAATTTTTAAATAAAAAGAGGAAATTTATAAATCATGAGACTGTTGCACTTATTGAAGAATGTAGTGCAACAATTTAGAAAAAGCTTCCTAAAAAACTTAAAGATCCTGGTAGCTTTACCATACCTTGCGCAACTAGAGATAAATTTTGAGGAAACTCTTTATGTGATTTAGAAGCAAGGATTAACCTTAGGCCATGATTTATACTTAAAATTTTAGGTTTAGGAGATATTTCTCGCACTATTGTAACACTTTAATCACCTGATTGATCCATCACTTATACTAAAGGGGTTATAGAATATGTACTAGTTAAAGTGGATAAATTTATCTTTTCTATTGATTTTATTGTATTAGATAAGGAATAAGATAAAGAAATTTCTATTAGTTTAGGGAGACCTTTCCTTGCTGCCAGACGAGCCATGATAGATGTGCAAAAAGAAGAATTAACAATGAGAGTTAATGATCAGGAAGATACATTTAATGTGCTTAAAATAATGAAGTATCATGATGGAAAATGTTATAAAATGGTTATTATTGATGATATGATTGTTAATCACTTTCAAAATAGATGTGAAGTCATTTTAGAAAAAGAACAAGAAGCAGAGACTGAAGAGATTTTAAAGATGAAGCAAATGAGATGATTACTAAGGATTTAAATTATGTTCAGGAAGAATATGAAATTTTAGATGCTACTGAAAATAGTAGACCTATGATTCCATTTGTCAAAAAACCTCATGAACTTGAGATGAAAGTCTTACCTGCTCATTTAAATTATGTATATTTGGGAAACTCATCTACTTTAACTATTATTATATCCTCAAATTTGACTAATGAAAAAGAAGGAAAATTATTAGAAACATTAAAGAATCATAAAAAAGCCTTTGGATGGACATTAGCTGATATTAAAGGAATCAGTCCTTCAATCAGTACACTTCAATTTTTTGTGGAAGATAATCATAAGCAACTTACTTGATGACAAATTCACATTAATTATATAATATTAAATGCTGCCACTAGAAAATACCATTTTCCTTTACCTTTTCTGGATCAAATCTTGGATAGCTAGTAGGAAACCGTTATTTTTTGCTTCTTGGATGAATATTCAAGATACCACTAAATATTTATTTCTTTTGAGGATCACGAGAAAACAAGTTTTACTAGTCCTTATGTAACTTTTGCTTCTATAAGAATGTCATTTATGTTATATAATGCCCGTGTAACTTTTCAGAGATATATGATATCAATTTTTTGTGATTTAATTGAAAAAGGAATTGAAATTTTAATGGATAATTTCTCAATCTTGGGACTTCTTTTAATTTATGTTTAGATCATTTAACAAGAGTTATGAAGCACTGTGAAGAAATAAACTTTGTTTTCAATTGAGAAAATGCCAATTTATAGTTGCATGAGGAATCGTGTTATGACATAAAATTTCTGAGAAAGGCATGGAAGTTGGTCCAACAAAAATTCAATTTATTATTAAATTGCCACCACCTAGAAGTTTAAGGGATTAAGAAGATTTTTATGACTTATTGGTTTCTACAGACGTTATATTAAAGTTTTTTTTTCAAATTTTCAAGCTTTTATGCCAACTTTTAGAGAAAGATGCCAACTTTGATTTTAATGGAGAGTGCCTAAATGCCTTTAATTTATTAAAAGAGAGATTAATCACTGCACTTATTTTTGTTTCACTTTACTAGACAAAACCATTTAAATTAATGTGTGATGTTAGTGATTATGCTATAGGGGTTGTTTTAGGAAAAAGAGATTACAAAATGTTCATAGTGATATACTATGCTAGTAAAATCCTTAATGAGGCTCAAATTGATTATACTACAACTGAAAGAAATTATTAGTTATAGTGTTTACTTTTGATAATTTCAAGTTTTATCTTATTGAAACTAAATGTTTTATGTATACTGATCATTCTGGTATTAAGTATTTAATGATGAATAAGGATGCAAAACCACAATTAACTAGATGGGTCCTTCTAATGTAAGAATATGATTTTCAAGTTGGGGATAGGAAGGGTATTGATAATCAAATAGTTGATCATCTATCAAGGCTTGAATAGGAAAATGAGAGAGATTTAAATGATGAAATTAATGAGAATTTTTCTGATGAAAAATTATATGTGATTAATGAATGGTGAATTTCGTGGTATGTTGATATAATGAACTACTTGGTTAGTAATACTTTACCCTACGGATTAGATAGCCATCAAATTAAGAAGTTCATTTATGAATCAAAATCTTACTTATGACATGACCCTTATTTATATAAATAATACAAAGACTTAATCATCAGAATCTTACTTATGACATGACCCTTATTTATATAAATAATACAAAGACTTAATCATTCGAAGATGTGTACCATTAGAATAAACTTAGGAAATTATTCAAAAATGTCATAAATCATATTTTTTGTGACATTTTGGAGTGGATAAAATTGCATTTAAGATTCTACAATCTGGATTTTATTAGCCTACTATATTTAGGGATGTCAGTAATTATATAAAAATATGTGTTTGATGTCAGAGAGTGGGCAATATTTCTAGAAGAGATGAAATGCCTCTGAATTTTACTCTTAAGGTTGATATCTTTGATGTTTGGGGATTAGATTTCATATGACCATTTTGCACCATCTTTTGAAAAAATTTATAATTTAATTGTTGTAGATTATGTTTCTAAGTGTATTGAAGCAGTTTCTTTACCTCACTGTGATGTTAAACGTATATCAAAATTTTTAAGAAAGAATATTTTCACAAGATTTGGAATGCCACGAGTTATCATTACATATGGGGGAAGTCCTTTCAGAAATAGAATGACAGAAACATTGACTCAAAAATTTGGGATTAAATATTGAATTACCATAGCATATCATCCTCATACTGGTGGTTTAGTAAAGATATCCATATTAGAAAAAATGATAAATCATAAAAGGACTGGTTGGTTTGCTAGACTTGATTATGCTTTATAGGCCAATACAACTACTTATAAATCACTTATAGGAATGACACCATATAGGCACATATATGTAAAAGCATGTCACTTGCCAATTGAGTTGGACATAAGACCTACTGAGCAATTAAAGAGTTTAATTATAATTTGAAAGATGCTAGGGATAAGATATTCCTTCAATTAAGTGAACTCGATGAATTGAAAAATGAAGCTTATGAGAATGCCAAAATTTATAAAGAGAAAACAAAAGTTAGGCATGATCAAAAAATTCTAAAAAAGGATTTTGAACCTCAACAAGAAGTATTGCTTTATAATTCAAGATTGAAATTATTTCCTGGAAAACTTAAATCTAGTTGGCCAGGACCATTTATTATGGTAAAAGTATATCTATATGGAGTTGTTGATATTGAAGTTACAAAAATAGGGAAAGTGATTAAGGTAAATGGAGATAGTTTAAAAGCTTACATGAGTGTAGAGGGTTCTGCATTTGAAGAGATCCTAATGTTGGGTCAGGCCTAAGTAACATAATGGTTATGTCAGGCTGATGACGTTAAACCAAGTGCTCTATGGGAGGCAACCCATAACTATTGGTGTGATTTGGATTTGAATTATTGTTGTGATGAGATCTATAGAGTGATTGTGAGTCTTATACAATTTTATTGGCACAAAAAAATTATTATATTAAAGGACTTGAAGAGTGGAAGAAGGAAATTTGAAAATAGAGAATGTTGGTTTAGTGCTATCGCGCCAGATCTGGTGTTATAGTGCCACAGTTTGAATAACTTCTAAAAACCCCAAAAAATTTGGTTTCTCTTCCTCTTCCTCTTTTAAAAACCACCTAAGATGGGATTTAAAGTATCCCTATGACATTCCTAACTATTCGAAAGAGATTTGAGATTGAAAATTTCATTTAATAGATCATGGAGAGCAATGGTAATGGGAGATTTGAAGAGAAAAATTTGTTTCATAAGGATGCTCCAGCATATTTCAATGAATATCTCACAGTAAGTTTGGAGTGCCTCATGGAAAAAGTCGAGAAAATTGAAGGTGAGACCTCTCTTCTGCATTTAAGATTTGAAAATTTATCCCACCACTACAAGCATATGGATTGGCAGTTGAAACTGCAATTCAATAATTTGGCTTGCTTCAAGATAGTCAAGTGACTAGGTACAACACCAACATATGGATCGACGATAAGTTTGCTAGGGAATTTCCCCGTGCTCCTTTCTACCATTTCTATGATAGAAATTGTTTGGTGAGTGGAATGGAGAATATCACTGCTAATCAGGAGTGGTCCTAAAGGTTGTTTTTATATTGACATTTCTATTCTTAATGTTGTGTAATTCTGTGTAGTGTGCCTATAATATTCATTTAGAGACTTAGTGTGGTTTGTATTGTATGTGTTGTATGAACATATAAGTGATGTCTTGGTGTTTGTAATGTTGTATTGAAAGTATAAGCGCCAGATCAAGCGCTTACGCGTCGGTTAAACAGAGAAGGTCCCGCCTAAGCACTAAAGGCCCCACGCTTAAGCGCCAGTGGAAGTTATTGGATGAGTAAATTCTATTTATACAAATTTTGAAGAGGTTTTTCAGGCACCCGTTGGCTTAATAAGTTGTTGTAAACACCATGGACGAAAATAATCATGAAAGGATGCACCTCTTGGGAAAATACATCGAATTTAGACATATTTTGAAGAGAAACCAAGGCACCTTTTGGAAAATTATAAAAGAAAGAAGATTGGTACTTTGAAAGAGGTCCTGAAAGTATTGGAAAGTCTTGAAAGTTCTCATTTGGGGAGCTAGTTTGGAGAAATTTTCAGGCACCACTTTTACTTTTACTTTATCCTTTTTGTTATTTTCTTTTGAGTGATTATAAAAAGAAGAGAATCAAAGGAACTTCAAGAGTTTGGTGAAGGACTTGAGATAAGTTTTAATCTTTTTGTTTTGAGACTACTTTTAGTTTTAATTGAGACTTGTTATTGGTTTGACAATGATTTCTTCTTTTAAACTAAAGTGTGGTTTTGTTTTCTCCATGGATTCTCACTAGTTTTCTTTATCTTTCTTCTTAAAATGATAAGTAATTAAGTTGTGGACGGAAGTTGAGGAAATTATTGATCTTTAATGTGGAAGAAGTTGTGATGATT
>NW_018251637.1:0-18272 GCF_001263595.1 Phalaenopsis equestris
TGAATGGTCAGTATGCACAACATATTTAGCTCCAAGTAGATATGACCTAAACTTATAAAATGCATAAACAATGGCTAATAACTCTCTTTCAATGGTTGTATAGTTAATATGAGCATCATTAAGACTTACTAGCATAATATACAACTTTAAAAATCTTATCATATATTTGCCCTAAAATAGCTCCAATTGCATAATCACTAGCATCACACATTAATTCAAAAGGTTTCTCCCAATCAGGTGAAACAATTATAGGAGCAGTGATCAATTTTTTCTTTTACATTTTAAAGGCTTTAAGGCAATTTCGGTTAAAATAAAATTTTGTATCTTTTTCCAAAAGTTGGCATAAAGGCTTAGTAATTTTTGAAAGAATTTTAATATATCACCTGTAAAATCCAGCATGTCTTAAAAAACTCCAAACTCCTCTTACAGTAGTAGGTGGAGGTAGGTTAGATATGACATGTATTTTTGCAGAATCTACTTCCATACCATTTTCTGAAATTTTATGCCCAAGTATAATTTCTCTTGCAACCATAAATTGACATATTTCCTAGTTTAACACTAGATTTGTCTTTTCACATTGTTCCAGAATTTTTTCTAAATGATTTAGACATGTTTCAAATGAAGTTCCAAACATAGAAAAACTTTTTATAATACTTCGATTATTATATAATCCAAAGGGAATTCACTGAAAAGAAAAAGTTTGATAAGGACTAGTAAATGTTGTTTTCTCTTAATCCTCTAGAGCAATAGGTAATTGATGATAACCGGTATATCCATCTAGAAAACAAAAATATTTGTGCCTAGACAAACTATGCAACATCTGGTCCAAAAAGGGTAAATAAAAATGATCCTTCCTAGTGGGATAATTTAATTTCCATTAATAATGCAGATCCGCCATCCAGTGACTTATTATGTTGGTATTAATTCATTATTCTCATTTGTCACTACAGTCACTCCTCCTTTCTTTGGAACACAATGAATTGGACTTACATAAGCACTTTCTGAAATAGGATATATTATTCCAGCATTTAACCATTTTAAAATCTCTTTCTTAATAACTCCTTTCATCATAAAATTTAATCTCCTTTGAGGATCAGCTCTTGGTTCATGTTGATCTTCTAATAAAATTATATGCATACAAGTTGAAGGATCGATTCCTTCAATATCAGCTAATGTCCATCCAAAGGCTATCTTATATCTTTTCAAAGTTTCCAACAATTGTTGTTCTTGCTTATGAGTTAATTCTAAGGATACTATAACAGGTAATGTAGATAAATCTCCTAAAAATGCATACTTCAAATGTCTAGGAAGCGTTTTCAGTTATATTTCAGGAGGTTTCTCAATAGATGAAATTAAATCCTTATTACTTTATATAGGATCTAACATCTCAAAATTTTCTCAAACATAATCTAAATCTTCTTTAATCACTTCAGTAGATTCATTTTGAATTTTATCCTCATCTTTATATTCCATATATTCCTTTTCAAATTCCCTTTTGAATGTCTTTTTGAAATATTCATGGCTTAAATATTCATTAATATCAATTCTGAAGCATTCAATCTCTTGCTCTTTTGCAAGGTATCTTATTGATTTTATAATATTTAATGTAACCTTTTGATCACTAACTCTCATAGTTAGTTCTCATTTCTGCACATCTATTAAAGCTTTTCCAGTGTCAAGGAATGGTCTTCCTAAAATGATAGGAATTTCTTTATCTTCCTCCAAATCTAATACAATAAAATCTACAGGAAAGATAAATTTATCAACTTTTACTAAAATATTTTCTATAGCTCTTTTATGGTAGGTAATCAAACGATAAACTAACTGAAGAGTTAAAATTGTTGGTGAAATCTCTCCTAAGCCCAACCTTCTTAAAATTGATAACGACATAAGATTAATACTGACACCTAAATCACATAAAGTTTTCCAAAAAATCTATCGCCAATAGCACAAAAAATTATAAAACTTCCAGGATCTTTAAGTTATTCATAGAGCCTTTTCTGAATTATAGTGCTACACTCTTCACTGAGTGCAATAGTCTCATTATCTACAAACTTCCTTTTCTTATTAAGTATATCCTTCATAAACTTCACGTAGCTTGACATTTGTTCCAAAGCTTCAACAAATGGAATTTTATTGTTAATTTCCTCAATATTTCTAAAAAAATTTAAAACTAGTTATTTCTATTTTTCTGCTTCAATCTTTAAGGAAATGGAATTGTGGTCTTTCTATAGTGATTTTCATTGGTTTAATAGAACATTTTGAATAAAAAAGAAAATCTTTATCAGATTTTTCATTTTCCATCATATCTTTTTCAACTTCAACTTGCACTTCTTTTTGAACTCTGTTTTCTAATTCTTTCCACTTCTCAATTAAATAGATTTAATTTTCTCTTTGTTCTGATCTTTAGAATTTACTTCAACATTACTAGGCAACATTTCTAGAGGTCTATTTCTAAGTGCACTAGCAATACATCCCAATTGATTTTCCATGTTTCTAATTGTAGCTCCTTGACTTTGTAATTGACTCCCCATTTATATAATCAATTCTTTCATTGACAACTTTTTCTCCTTAATATGCAAAATATTAACAACTAAGGGTAATAAGGTTTATTACTTGGATTTTTTTGATTGTTGGAGTTTCCCATTGGTTCATAGTGTTGTTTCTCCATTGCGGATTTGCAGGATTAGAGTAATTGTTACTCCAACTAAAATTTGGATTAATTTACTTAAACATTACTAGGAAACATTTCTAGAGGTCTATTTCTAGGTGCACTAGCAATACATCCCAATTGATTTTTCATGTTTCTAATTGTAGCTCCTTGACTTTGTAATTGACTCCCCATTTATATAATCAATTCTTTCATTGACAACTTTTTCTCCTTAATATGCAAAATATTAACAACTAAGGGTAAAAACTAAGGGTAATAAGGTTAATTAGTTGGATTTTGTTGAATGTTGGAGTTTCCCATTGGTTTATAGTGTTGTTTCTCCGTTGCGGATTTGCAAGATTAGAGTAATTGTTACTCCAACTAAAATTTGGATGATTCTTCCAACCAGGATTATAATAATTGGCCTAAGGATTATTAGGAAATTTTTTTTTTGCATTTAAGGTCTCATAAGAAGATTGAGATTCTATCATTTGTCTCAATGAGTTTTCCTCAAACATAGGTGATGTCTGAGAATAATTCATTACATATTGATCTATCTTACATATATATTGTATCAGAATCATCGATACTAGCTACTCTTTTAGGATTTATCCTTTCAGAGGGCCATTAAAAATTATTGGTAGCCATCTCTTCTATTAACGAATAAGCCTCATCAAAAGGTTTTGACATTAAAGAACCACTAGCCGCAGCTTCTATAGTCGATCTAAGTGATCTAACCAATCCATTATAAGAAGTTTGAAATATTAATCAATCTAACAATGCATGGTGTTGACACTTTATAAGGAGATCTTTAAATATTTTCTAGGCTTCATAAATTGATTCCCCTTTAGACTGACAAAAAGATGTAATATCATTTCTAAGCTTAGTTATTTTTGAAGGTGGTAAATATTTAGATAAAATTGTTTTGTGATAAATATCTCTAAGTTCTGATAAATCCAGATGCTAATGAGTTTAACCAGATCTTAGCTTTATTTCTTGGTGAAAAAAGAAAAAGTTTAAGTCTGACGGCATCACTCGACACTCCATCATATTGAAATGTAGCACACAATTCTAGAAAACTAGCAACGTTTAAATTTGGATCTTCATTTGGTGTTCCTCCAAACTGATTATTTTGTACCATTTGGAAAATAACAGGTTTAAGCTCAAATGAATTTGTAGCTACAACAGCATTTTGCATACTCAAATGAATTTTAATTTCATGTGTTGCAGGAGTAGCATAATCTCTTAAAGGTCTATGATGATGTTCATTTTTATTTCCAACATTACTCAATTGCAAGTCATTTTGCTAATATGATCTATCTCTTTATGTTATTTTCAAAATTTTCTAATAGTTCTTTCTAACTTAGAATCATAGGGTACTAAATACTCAGATCTTACACTACGCCTAAACAAACACAACAAGTAATTTAAAATAAGCAAACACACTTAAACAAGAAAATATTAAAACTAAACTACAAACACATTTTTTTAGTTTTAAAAAATAATTTAAATTATAAAATAACTTACTACAACTCTCCGTTGCATCCCGACAATAGTGCAAAAAACTTTATACAGATGGATTTAGTGTGTTAATTTTGTGAATATTTTTAATATTACAAATTTCACATAGCACATACAATAATAAATATGCAAATTAATCCCAAAAAAAATAACTTCATTGAAAATATTTTTATCTTTTTAAACTCATTGAAATTTTTTTTATCTTTTTAAACTCTTTAAACTATCAAATCCCCTTCAAAATAATGCAAGTATACTTATCGCTCAAGTAATAAAGGGCTCTCCTAAGTTCTGATAGATCCAGATGCTAATGAGTTTAACCTAACAAGTTTGACTACATCTTAGCTTTATTTCTTAGTGAAAAAAGAAAAAGTCTAAGTCTGACGGCGTTGGAATTTTTTCATTATGTCTACTAAATACTTTGAAATATTTCTATCTAAATGATCGGATGTGTCATTTGAAAGATAATATACTACCTCAAGAGGTCGAAATATTACCTTAAAATGTCTTTAATTATTTAAATGAGAAAAATCATTAAAATTTATGAGCTTATATAAACAAAGATTTTTCGTGTTGCAGGAGTAGCATAATGTCTTAAAGGTTTATGATGATGTTCATTTTTATTTCCAACATTACTCAATTGCAAGTCATTTTGCTAATATGATCTATCTCTTTATGTTATTTTCAAAATTTTCTAATAGTTCTTTCTAACTTAGAATCATAGTGTAGGGTACTAAATACTCAGATTATACACTACGCCTAATCAAACACAACAAGTAATTTAAAATAAGCAAACACACCTATACAAGAAAATATTAAAACTAAACTACAAACACATTTTTTAGTTTAAAAAAATAATTTAAATTATAAAATAACTTACTACAACTCTCCGTTGCTTCCTGACAACAGTGCAAAAAACTTTATACAAATAGATTTAGTGTGTTAATTTTGTAAATATTTTTTAATATTACAAATTTCACATAGCACATACAATAATAAATATGCAAATTAATCCAAAAAAAAATAACTTCATTGAAAATATTTTTATCTTTTTAAACTCTTTAAACTGTCAAATCCCCTTGAAAATAACGCAAGTATACTTATCGCTCAAGTAATAAAGGGCTCTAACAGAGTCCTAGGTATCAATCCGAGATGGAAGTTGGAAAGACCTATAAGTAAATTCATAAGTTTATAATTTAAACTACAATTTTAAAACTATAAAAAGTAATATGTGAAATTTGAATATTAAGTAACAGAGTGAATGCTAATTAAAATGCAGTTGAAAGACAAAATTAACTAAACTAAATACTAAACCTTCAAAAGTAAACTTTTGAAAACTAAACAAAGTTTTTGTGATGGAAAGTTTAGATTTAAGAAAGCATCCTTCCCCTTTATAATGAGTATATGGATTGTGATGAATTTAAAATCATTTGAAAAAATATTTTGTGCCAAATAGGAGCAATTCTATTCTTTACCATCTTTCGAGTGCATAAAGAACATTGACTTATCCGGAGTTTGGTCCCTAATTCTGTGGTTAGGTCGGGAAGATACCGACTGCCACTTTAGAGCTCTTACTCCTCCCTCATCTGAGGGCAAACAATTTCGCATCAGTTTCCAATCAACTGTACCAATTGTGGATTTTAATTTGTCACCTTAAAATCACCAATTCTGCATCTAAGAAAGTATGTTTCCCTATTTTCTTGCACTCAACTCTAGGGCTGACATACTCTCCCATGAAATCAAATGTGAATCTCCACATGTTGTAGAAATCATAGCCCTTTTAGAACATTTTAATCAGCCAGATCAAAAAGTAAATGAAGATCGGAGTTCAATCATAACAAATTAATTACATTTAAAATCTTATAAAATAAAATCAATTCTTCACAGAACCATATCTCAAAGTAGGGAGAAGGATAAAGAAGACTATTCATGAGAAGGATACACACATAACACATATTATATATATAAAAATAAGTTTACAAAATAAAAGAAATAAAAAACACAACTTTTCTCACAATCCTTCCCAATTAAATCTCTAGAAGTTCTCTTAAATCCTTTATCTCTTTACAAGCACTCTTAATTCTCTCTTAGAAATGTAATGAAGAAGAAATCTCTCACTTTCCATCTCCTCTTACAATCCTTAAAGAAAATCTCAAAGCCCTTGACTTTCTCTCTCTCTCTTTCTTCAAGTCCTAAACTTCCCTCTCTTTTATCAAATGCTGCCTCCCTCCAAAGAAGAATTCAAAATTTCCTCCAAAGATACTATCCAAAAGTCAACTCTTTTGAATTCAAAAGACATGTCCATTGATCCTAGAGATATATCCCTTCATAAAAAAACCTTCCAAAGTATTTAGATACATTAAATCACTCTAAGGGGTGTTTAGAACAAGTGCCCCTTTTAAATTTGCACAAAATTCATTTCAAATTGCCATAATCTGCTAGAAGACATCTCTGACACATTTGGCGCCAAATCTAGCGCATCTTGTGCAAGCTCTTTGGTAAATGACGCATCTGGCGCCAATCTAGTGCATCTGAGCCAGCTTGCTGAAGACTGTGTTGCTCTAGCTTTTCGCACATCTAGCTCCAATCTGGCGCATCTTATGCCAGTTCTCTATCATTTGGCACATCTTGTGCCAAAATCCCAAAATTCACTATTTTGGCTCTAAATTTCATCATTTTTACTACTTTTTCTTCAGATGCCTAAAATTGAGCTTGAGATGCCTAAAATTGATATACCTACGATAAAAATATTAAAATACCCTTCTTTAAAGTGCAATATCACAAAAAATAAACATAAATTATATACTTAAAAATACATATTATTTTGGTGTATCAATATACATTGTCGGTCCTAGTTCTATACATTAATATAAAATGTAAGAATAAAATATGGGGCATGAGCATCTGCTCCTGGTCCCCCACCAAGTGGTTCTCATGTTAGCATGCCTTGAAACACATGCTCATTTCTTATTTCTACCACAGAACTCTTCTAGACTCTAAAAAGTACATATGAAAAGAAAAAAGACTCGACTTGCATGAGAATAAGATTATTAGGGAATGCCTTGCCACTTATAATGAACTGTGCCTAGTGGGGGAGGGGGGGGGGGGGAGGGGTAAGCTAAGCAGCTCCTACAAGAAAATGTTAGCAAGCTGCTTCTGCCCTATACTACCACCGATCGAGTCATTGTCGTGTGTTGCCTGGTCATTATTGTTGTTGTATGGATTTGCCCATTTGTTTATCATGGTACGTCGCATCCCTTTCTCTCCAAATAACTCTCTCTCTCTCTCTCTCTCTTTCTAATGCATACAATGAATGATCTAAAGTGAGAAAATATTGGAGTGCTAAGACATACAATGAAGGGGATAAACAAAAATAACACGTGGGGAAGCTTTCTTAAGGTGAACTTTGCGTAGATAGATCTAAGGAATATGTCAGAGGTTGAATCATCTTAAAACACTTTAGAAAGCCTTTATCTCTTTACAAGCACTCTTAATTCTCTCTTAGAAATATAATGAAGAAGAAATCTCTCACTTTCCATCTCCTCTTACAATCCTTAAAGAAAATCTCAAAGCCCTTGACTTTCTCTCTCTCTCTTTCTCTTCTTTTTGCCCCCCCCCACACACACACTCTAGAAGTACTCTTTTTTTATTAGAGGCTACCTCCCTCTAAAAAGAATTCAAAATTTCCCCCAAGATACTATCCAAAAGTCAACTCTTTTGAATTCAAAAGACATGTCCATTGATCCTAGAGGTATATCCCTTCATAAAAAAACCTTCCAAAGTATCTAGATACATTAAATCACTCCAAGGGGTGTTTAGAATAAGTGTCCCTTTTAAATTTGCACAAAATTAATTTCAAATTGCCATAATCTGCAAGAAGACATCTCTGACACATTTGGCGCCAAATCTAGCGCATCTTGTGCAAGCTCTTTGGCAAATGATGCATCTGGCGCCAATCTAGTGCATCTGCGCCAGCTTGCTGAAGACTGTGTTGCTCTAGCTTTTGGCGCATCTAGCTCCAATCTGGCGCATCTTATGCTAGTTCTCTGTCATTTGGCACATCTTGTGCCAAAATCCCAAAATTCACTATTTTGGCTCTAAATTTCATCATTTTTACTACTTTTTCTTCAGATGCCTAAAATTGATTTACCTACAATAAAAATATTAAAATACCCTTCTTTGAAGTGCAATATCACGAAAAATAAACATAAAATATATACTTAAAAATACATATTATTTTGGTGTATCAATATACATTGTCGGTCCTAATTCTATACATTAATATAAAATGTAAGAATAAAATATGGGGCATGAGCATCTGCTCCTGGTCCCCCACCAAGTGGTTCTCATGTTAGCATGCCTTGAAACACATGCTCATTTCTTATTTCTACCACAGAACTCTTCTAGACTCTAAAAAGTACATATGAAAAGAAAAAAGACTCGACTTGCATTAGAATAATATTATTAGGGAATGCCTTGCCACTTATAATGAACTGTGCCTAGTGGGGGAGGGGGGGGGGGGGAGCTAAGGAGGGGGGGAAGCTAAGCAGCTCCTACAAGAAAATGTTAGCAAGCTGCTTCTGCCCTATACTACCACCGATCGAGTCATTGTCGTGTGTTGCCTGGTCATTATTGTTGTTGTATGGATTTGCCCATTTGTTTATCATGGTACGTCCCTTTCTCTCCAAAGAACTCTCTCTCTCTCTCTCTCTAAGGAATACAATGAATGATCTAAAGTGAGGAAATATTGGAGTGCTAAGACATACAATGAATAAACAAAAAAAACACGTGGGGAAGCTTTCTTAAGGTGAACTTTACGTAGATAGCTCTAAGGCATATGTCAGAGGTTGAATCATCTTAAAACACTTTAGAGACAAATTCGTAAAGTTGACCAAATAAAAGCAAACCCACATCTAGAGATTCAGGTTATTGTACTTGTTCTGAGATTCACTTCTTCCTATAAGGGAAAGTCCATATAGTTAATTAAATTTTAAGAAACCTAGCTTGCTTAAGAATTCCCTTGATTAATATTGTAACTTGTCCTTACCAAATTTGAATGTCATTATTTTCAAGGAAGGAGTTCCAATAACTTATCCTAAGGGTAGCAGATGCTTGAGGCCTTAAGAGAATCATATTAAGATCCTATACTTTGTGTTGTTGTCAATGGTTCAATTGAGGTTCATCCTTTACTTTGAGTTTTGAATGTCCATCCCTGCAACACCGATTTAGTACACCATAATAACATGCAAAGTAAATCTGGGGTGACGTCCACCTTTTGTCTTCATATCCCTGTAAACAGTGTTAGTAAAATTAGTATATATATATATATATATCCTTTCTCTTTGTAACCGTTGTTTTTTTTTTTTTTTTGAGATAACCCGATCAAGATGCCCATGACATTCTTACATCTTAGGGTTATCGAGTTCCCTGATCTACTTAGTTTGAAAGGTGGTTAAACCGATTTCAATCAAAAGGTTCCAGTTAGCATCCATATGTTGCGTCATTGATACACCAAACTTTATTCAATTTTATATATGCATTTAAGGCTTATTTTTTGTGTTATTGTACTTTAAATAAATGTATTTTCATGTTTACTTGCAGGTTTACTAATTCTAGGCATTTGGAGCTTAAAGGATGAAAAAACTATGAAATTTGGATTTAAAAGTGGCATTTTTCAAAAATTGAACTGCCGCCTAAGCACCAGATTACAGAGAAGATGGTGTGCCTAGGTGCCAGAGACAGTTATTTTCACAAATACATTGAATTTAGACAAATTTTAAAGATGTGAATATGGAGACTCTTGGGAAATTCATCCATACATTATAAAATAGAGTTTTTTATATATCAGAATAAGGGGGGTTGGCGTGAGTCTTTAGAGAGAGTTAGTCAGTGCGCTATGAGTTCTAAGTTGGTGGAGAGTGTGAAAGTGTCTCTAAGAGTTGTAAGTGGAGAGGGAAAGTAAGAGATTTCTTCTTCCTTACATTTCTAAGAGAGATTTGAGTATTATTGTAAAGAGATAAAGTGATTCAAAGGAACTTCAAGGGATTTTCTCAGGGAAGAAATCAAGTTAAGTTGTCTTACTTTTCTTTTTTTTATTTTGTAAACTTATTTTTATATATAAAATCCATATTTTCTTGTATCTTCTTCATGAGTTCTAAGTAGATTTCTTTGTCCTTCTCCCTACAAAGAGAAATGGTTATGTGAATAATCAAGTTGCTATGCAATATTTTAATTTCAAGTTTGTGATGATTCAAAATTCATTCATTTACTTTTCAATCTGGCAAATAGAATTGTTAAAATTTGTTGTGAAACATATGATCCAAAAAGGCTATACTTTCCACAACAAAGTAAGAGTCACATTAAACTTCACGGATGAGAGTAGTCCATGAGGTTGAGTGAAAATAAATATAAAAAATATTCTTTGATGGGCACATAATTAGAGATTTTACGGAGATAGAGTAAACTCCCCAATTTGGTCCAGACGTTTGGAATCTAAAGTGAGATGTTAGCCCTCAGACGAGGGGAACATGGGAATTCTGGAGTGAGAGCCAACATCTTCCAAGCCTAACTACAAGTTTAGGGACTAAACACTAGATTATCCAATATTCTTTATCACTTGTAAAAGGATAAAGAATATAATTGCACATATTTGACAAAAATACAATTTTCTTCAATTTGATGATTCACTGACTATAATCTTGTTGTAAGGGGAATGATGCTTTCTTAAATTTGAACTCTTTATCACAAAACCTAATTTAGTTTTTAGTAAATTTTCTTTTGAAGTTTAGAGATTAGTGTAGTAAATTTAGTTTCTTTAGTAGCATTTCACAAACTTCGACTTGTTTTCTTGCTTAAATTTTGTATAGTTTAAATCTTGTACTTGGGATTGATACTCACGAATCCATTAGAGCTATTTATTACTTGAGCGATACGTATATATGTGTTTCTAACTTAGTGAAAATTTGAAATTGAAAATACACCTTAAATCTCTCAGAGTGGTAGCTTATGATATTTTAAAAGAGAACTTATTATACTAAAGTAAATTTTACTGTGATTAATCTGCGTATTTTTTAGTATAGTTGTCTGATCCACCTCAAAATAACATGTTTTTAGTGCATATTTTATAATCCTTTTATGTACATTTTTTTATGATATTGTATGTTTTTGGTTTCAGGTACATGGAATGGACATTTAGGGAAAATGAGAAAAAAAATGGAGTAAAAATGATGATTTTTATGTGGCACCAAAGCACCACCCCTTGGCGCCAAAGCACCACCCTTGGCGCCATATCACCATCAATGGGCTAGAAGGGTGCCATAGCATCCCAGACTGGCACTACAGTGCCAGTAACTTCCTTTCTAGAACATACATCAAATTTGCCTAAATTTTGGAGGGGTCTTTTAAGAAACCTTTGGTTCTTTTTTGTTTTTTATTTAATTAGAAAGATTTGGCAGAATTTAGAGATATTTAGGAGCCTCAAAACTTCAATTGGGAGGTAATAACAAGTTAGGTTTTACATATTTTGTGTTCAAGTGAAAGTGTGAGTGTGTTTTAGTGTGAAGAAGTTTGGAGATTGCTTAGAGGAAGCAACAGAAGTTTGCTTGGGGGAGAAGACAAAAGGTATTTTGTATTTGTTTTGAGTTTTTTTTGTAAGACTTGGTTTTCAATGCAAGTGTTTTGTTTTTTTTAATCTCCATGAATTTTGAGTAGTTCTCTGATGCGGGTGAATTTAGTGTGTTAATTTTGCAAATATTTCTCAATATTACAAAATACATACGATAGATACAATAGAAAATATGCAAATTAATCCCAACAAAATAACTTGAGTGAAAATAGTTTAATCTCTTAAAAATCTTTAAAATGCCAAATCCCCTTTAAAAATCAAGTATAGGTATCGCTCAAGTAATAAAAGACGATATCGATCCTATAGGTATCTAGATATCGATCCCACAGGGGATTTGAAAATGCATGTAAATAAGTTCTTATTATTATAATGTGAAGTACAATTTTTAATCTATAAAAAAAAGTAAGGTGTGAAATTTGAATATTAAGTAACAAATTGAATGCTAATTAAAATGCAGTTGAAAAAAAAAGTTAACTAAACTAAATGCTAAACTTTTCAAAAGTAAATTTACGAAAATTAAACTAAGGATTTTGTGACGAAAAGTTAAAATTTAAGAAAGCATCCTCCTACTTTATAATGAGTAGATGGCTTGTGAAGAAATTAATATCATTTGAAAATATATAAAAACTGTTTTATGCCAAATAGAAGCAATCCTATTCATTAACCTCTTTCGAGTGCATAAAGAAAATTGAATAATCCAGACTAGTCCCTAATTCCATGGTCAGGATGGAAGGATACCGTCTCTCGCTCCAGAGCTCCCACTACTCCCTCATCCGAGGCCTAACAATCTCGTATCAGTTTCCAATCAACTGGACCAAATTGGGGATTTTAATCTGTCAATATAAAATCTCCAATTTTGCATCCAAAAAAGTATATTTCTTTATTTATTTGCACTCAACTCCATGGATGAAATACTCTCCCATGAAATCAAATGTGATTCTCCCTGTGTTGTAGAAATCATAACCCTTTCGGAACATATGTTTGTCAACACATTTTAATATTTCAATTGACTAGAGTGAAAGGTAAATAAAGATCTAAGTCAAACTGTCACAAATTATTGACATTTAAAACTGTATAAATCAAAATCAATTCTTCACAAAACCATATCTCAAGGTAGAGAGAAGGATAAAGAAGACTACTCAAAATTCATGAGAAGGATACGAAAAAATAAGGATTTCATATATAAAAACAAGTTTACAAAATAAATGAAATAAAAGACACAACTTATCTCATAATCCTTCCTAAGCAAATCCCTAGAAGTTCTCTTCAAGCCTTTCTCTCTTTACAAGCACTCTCAATTATCTCTTCGAAGTGTAAATGAAGAAGAAATCTCTCACCTTCCCTCTCCTCTTACAATCCTTGAAGAAATCTTCAAGCCCTTAACTTGATCTCTCTCTCTCTTTCTCTTACATGCAACACCCTTCCACCAAAAAAAGCTTGTCATTCAAGCTATAAACTTCCCTCTCTTTTATAAAAGGTTGCCTTCCTCCAAAAGAATTCAAAATTCCCCCCCAAAAATCTGTTAAAAAGTCAAATCTTTTGAGTTCAAAAGACATGTTCATTGATTCAAGAGACATATCCCTTCATAAAAAAACCTTCTAAAGTGTCTAGATGCATTGAATTACTCTAATAAATGTTTAGAACAAGTTTTCCTTTGAAATTTTTGTGCAAAATTCATCTCAAACTGCCTTAATCAGGAAAAAGTTGTCCCTAGCACATCTAGCTCCAAATTTGACGCATCATGCGCTAACTCTCTGTCAAATGGCGCATCTGGCGCCAATCTTTTGCATCATGCGCCAATTTGCTGAAGATAGCGCTGTTCTGGGCTTTGGCGCATATGGTGCCAATTTGAGGCATCATGTGCTAGAATCCAAAAATCTGCTGTTTTGGCTCCAAATTTCATCTTTTTTGCTACTTTTGCTCCAAATGCCTAAAATTGATATATCTGCAATAAAAATATGAAAATACCCTTCTTTCAAGTGCAATATCACCAAAAATATGCATAAAATATATACTTAAAATCATATATTAAATTGTTGTATTAAAATCCTCCAAACTTAAATGTCACTTGTCCTCAAGTGACAATTTTACTACATAAAAGCATATGTCTTAGGATAGGGATTAACTTATAACTTCTATACTTTAGTTTAATAAATAAAATAGTAAAATTTAAGAAAAAACATTAATAATTTAGATTCAAACTCTAAGTCTAAGAGTATTTAGTAATCAATTTTAAGATTTCTGAATCTCTATTCATTTCAAGAAGAAATGCAATTTATCATATCCGAGATATTTAGAATATTCATAAGAAAATGAACTTCATGAAAACTTTACTAATAATGCTACTAGTACTCCAACACAAGTTTATAAAATGTAATATAGTTTTTTCCTTAATTTGATTCAAGTGAAGCCAATTTTTGATTAGGCAACTCCTCAAGCTTCTCCTCACTTGTTTTTCTTTTCTTTCCTTTTTCTTCTTTTTTTTTCTTTTTCTTTTCTTTCTTCTTTGAAGATCTTTGGATCCTTTCTTTTGTTTTTCTTTTTCAAGTGAGGATTACTATAACTGGGTATGCTCTAATGGATTTGAACTTCACTATCATTTTCTTAAAGTCAAAACTCCTAACGTTTCTTCCTTTTATAAATTCATAGTAGTTTATTGTTTTCATAAAACCTCATTCTTTTCTTCTTACATGAAACTCTAAAATTCTTAATACTTCAAAAATATAATTTCCTTTACTTTAAAAAGAAAAACTCAGTCTTATCCTATCTTACCAAATATCTTTAACATTGGAAATGACATTCATTATTAAAAACTTTTTACCTAAATTTACCATAATATTCATAAACATAAGTATAGTTATTTAAATTTCAATCTTAATATCCCATGTCATGTTAGATTAAATTTTAAAAATATTGTTACTTAAGGACAAATAAAATTTACTTTACTTCTTTTAAAAAGAAAATTTTCTTCCCCCAAACTTAACTATTAAACTATTTTAAAAAGGTTTTAGTACAAAATTTAGTTGGTGAAAGAAAACAGTAAATGCATTAAAATAAAAACTAACAGGTAGAGGATTTCTGACTATGAAACTGGGCTATAGTATACTGCAGGTACTAACTTAAAAAATACATAAAAGCTTTAAAGCTTTAAATGAGACATAATATATTCTAAAGAATTTGTTGAAAATTAAAAACTGAAATAAAAACTGAAAATACTTAAGATGCAGAAAAAGTAAAAATCTTCTGTTACTATTACAATTTTTAAATCCAAAACACAACATGAAAGTTTTTACTACAACAGTTCAAATAAAAGTACATCACAGCACAATTACAAATAACAAACAAACATCACACAAATTAAACTCATAAAAATATCAATCCTCATCACCTTTCTCATCATCATCACCATCTTCTTCTTCTTCTTCTTCTTCATCATTGTCATCATGAATAGGAGCATAAGGAGTGAAACTGTGGAAAGGAGGAAATTCCACATTGTATTCACCCCTGAGGTATTTAACTATAACATCCTCAAAATCTATATCATGCAAAAATCTCCTCTCCTGATATTCATCTTTATAAGCATTTCTTGCTCCAATCTTTCCAATCTGGTTTTGTATATTAAATATATCCAATTTTTGAGTCATGAGTTGGTCATAATATTTTCTAATGATGCAGCGCGAGAAGTAGTTGCCCCTGCAGCTGATGTAGAGGGTCTATAACCTCTTCCACCCCTAGATTCAACAAATGATTCAAATCTGAATCATATGCTTCCCAATAGGATTTTGTGGATATAATCTTTATTCATTCGTATGGGACTCCACTCCTGATTGCTCAAAAAGAGTGAAAATTGGGGCAGGGTAACCAAAATCACTAGCTGTAGAACTACCAGCTATGCTCCAAGCATGTTGAACTATGAGAGCACCAACATCTATTACTTTCATGTTCTGAATGCAATAGTTATAAATAACTCCATCCTTTGTTACATCGGCCAGATGATTTGTTGGTAATAACTTAACAGAAATGAAGTGATGTCATACCTTTGACTGACTATTCAACATGGAAGCAGAGAAGTTAACTATTTAATTTATTTTAATCCTACATTCTCCTCTTTCATTAGTTAAAAAGGCAATCACATCATCCAGTGATGAATCAGTCACACAAATGCAACATATTTTTCATGAAATACATTCCTAAGCCCATAAAAAGCATTGATCCTTTCTGCAGTAAATTCAACTTGCTTACATCTTACAAGAATCCGATAGCCAGCAGTGAAGCTTAGATTAGAATAAAACACCCAAATCATTGGTACAATTGCTACTGCAGTGAAGTAGCAGAATCGTTCCCAATTTTTAGCATGGATCAACCTTTTGATCTCGCCACCCGGGTTAGCGAATGCTCACCCTTGGATAAATTTTCTTGTCTCTATCTGATTGTTATAACTTTGTTGGGCTTTGAAGTATTCAAAGCTTCATGAAAAAAATCCTCGGACGACCTTCCTCTCTTCACTTAGGGAGCCAATTCAAATTCTATGAAAATCCAAATAAATTACAAAATCAAAAATCTAACTCCCCAAATAAGGTTATTTGGTAAGAAACTTTTAACCATGAGTTTTCTTCAAGCTTTTTCATCAAAAATCCCAAATTTTGGATTTTCCATAATGTAGGAAAAATCAATGGTGAAAATAAAAAATTTCTAAATTAAAGTGAAGCTCTTACCAAGAGAAGATGAATTCTACAATTTATAGCCTTCAGAATCTTCTCTATCTCCTCCAATGTGAAGCCTTAGGTCAAGTTTAGAGGTAGGAGACAACCCAAGCAGTAAAAATGAAGTTTTACTATAGGATTTCATGGGGTTTATGCAATCTGTAATTTTCAGGAATTTAGCGCATCATGCGCCAACTCTCTATAAACCAGTGCATCATGCGCCAATGCCTTAATTTCTCTAGATTTCTTTTTCTGTGAAAATTTGCTGCGCACCACTCTACGTCGACCTTTAATTAACTTAAATGAACATTTTTATTCATAATTAAACATTACTCTAACTTCAATCTTTCACAAGCAACACAAAACTCACTTTTATATATAAAATTCGCGCTATTACAAACTAACATTTTTCAAGCCAACAAACATCTAATTCAGTGTTCAAAGCAAACCAAAACATCCTAACACTGAAGTCTAAACATCAAAATACCAAACACAAACATCGATATATTTCAGCAATAAAAGCAAATGCAATCCAAAGCAGTATTAAACAAAATTTTCCATGCATAGATAAGTTCAAACATCTTCTTCACTCTCGTCCTCTGTATATCTTCCATAGATTGGTAGTGCACGTACAGGTTGTAGAAGGGTTGGTAAGAAAACTCGTCAGTAAAATCCTCCCCAATCCAAGCATGTTTCTGGAATATACGTACCAAACCATCTTCAATACGACCAATATGCTCAAAATGTTCTTTAAGTCTCTAATCCAAGTGATCCAACATTTCAGAAACATTCCCAACTGCATGCATAAGTTTCTGCACCTCTTTTTTTATCTTCTTAATCCTTTTAAAAAATGCGTTAGAACGGAAGTAAGACTGAATAGGTAATGAATTTTGGGATGCTTGATCCATCAATACAATTATATTGTTCTCATCTCCCATTCTAATATAGTTATGATAGACTTCTAGATCCATCGGCTTCCAAGGAAGAAGCACTTCTTCCCAACTTTCATAAGGTACTTGCGATTGACTGCATAATAAAAAAGTAGTGGATGGATGTCCAAGTCCAATTGCAGATCCACTAACAATTAAACCCAAAACTAATTTCACAATGGTTGCTCCAATATCAACAGGTTTTCCAGTTTTAATACAATAGTTCAAAATAACACTCTTCTTTAGTTACCTTACTGATTTTCATAGCAGGAAGTAATTTCAATGCAATAAAGAAGTGTAAGGCCTTAGAAGGAAGATTTAATAGTGATGAAGAAAAACTCACATTTCTATCGTCTCTAGACTCCCAATTTGCATCCTCATTTGTAGGGTATTGATAGAGTTCATTCATATTATCTCTCGTAGGGGTAAAATTTGTGTGCTGGCAAATAGACATATTTTCAATCATAAACATCTTATTTGTTCTTGAAGGAGTGAATTGCACAAACTTGATACAAAGACAATTCCTTGGTTGATTCCAAGTAGATTTGCATTAAACTCTTTCACCACACGGACAACTGCAGTGGAAGTAGTGTAACGAAGCACTTCTCATCATTTCTGCGCAATAATCTCTTCAACTCGAGTATTTAATGTTGAATCCTTGATTCAAAAACCCCCTTTCTTTGATTAGCCTCTTCTTCACTAGAACACGATCATGCAACTTTTGCGCATCAAAATTGATGAACTTTCTCAGGTTGAAAATTCCAAATCTAGAGAACTTTTTAGTGTGGGACGCAATTGGATTTAAAATCTAGTGACAATCCTCTCGTTTTCCCCCCAACACATGCACT
>NW_018251637.1:21916-22603 GCF_001263595.1 Phalaenopsis equestris
GTCTGAAATGGACCTTCAGTTAGCCAATGATAACTTATTGGACCTGATCAACATGCAAGAGGCTCTCTATGCCCAAAAGGCTAATAAAACCAGGTTTTGTGAGGGTGACAGAAACTCTAAATATTATCATGCTTGCATTAATTATAGGAGGAAAAGCAATACAATTCACAAAATCCTTTCTCAGGAGGGTCACTGGATTTCCAATGCTGAGGGAATTGCTAATAATGTTGTACATTATTTCCAAAAATTGTACAGAAAAAATTCAATTTCCCACTCAACCATCAATGAAACACTGTTTGATAAGGAAAGGGAATTTACTAATAGTCTATCCCTTACTAACATTCCTGATGAAAATGAAATTTGGGAAGCTCTAAAATCCACAGACAACACAAAGGTGGCTGTTCCTGATGGATTCTCTATTGATTTCTACAAAAAGGCCTGGCATATAGTGAAGGGTGAGGTTATTGCCACTGTCCAAAGTTTTTTCTGGGGGGTTGACCTCCCCAAATACTTCTCCTTATCTACCATTACACTGGTTCCCAAGGATAAAACTCCTTGCAAATGGGAGGATTTCAGACCCATTAATCTCACTTCTGTCATTTCTAAGATAATCAGTAAAGTCCTGATCCAGAGATTACAACCCCACCTAAATAAGCTCATTTGCAGGAATCAGTCTGCTTTCATCAG
>NW_018251638.1:0-1397 GCF_001263595.1 Phalaenopsis equestris
TTGAACAACAGACCCAAGTTATCTAAATCGTTCACTTTTTTTAATAATTTGATCACCCAAAGTTTCACTTTTGTCAATAGAGCTAATACTTCCATGTATTCAGTTTTAGTTCTACTCAAATGAAGACCTTTAGACTCAAATAAATGTTGTTCTCTAAATAAAAAAAATGTATTTATATACCCACAAGAGTTCTCCAAAAGTGATTTTTCTCACAACCATTTTATAACTATTTATAGAAAAATAATATTACCCCATTTGTTTGGCTTTTCATAGGCTATTGTTGCATTACTTTAATCAATACTTTATTTAGGCATATGCTGCTATGGCTCTTTTTTCTGGGCTCCCATTGGCTAGGGCTTTGTAGAAAAGGTACATTATATTTCCTCTTCCAATGGAGGTGTGGATTGGCACATAATCTTATGGCTATTGGTACAATGTTGAATTTGATGTCATCTACCACTAATACACTTTTTGTAAGATTTGTGACCATTAGTATTTTTTTCTGTTTCAAGGCCTCTTATGATTTATGGGAATCAAATATTCAAACTCAAGATCGACAATTAATTGTAATTTATTCCTTCTCTCATAATGATTGTTGTCCATTATTTGCTTAGATTTGCACTTAGATCCAAAACCCAAACAAATTTTCTTCGAATGTGAATTTATTGTATCTGCCCAAACTAGTCTTATTCATTTGTGGATGATAGGTTTTATATCTTATTCACTCGACGGGGTCATAATAAGAAAAAATTGATTGCACTCTATAGTTTTTATTTGGCTTCAACCAAGACAGTTCACATGAGTGGTTTTCAAATTTTTATGCGTGCGGCCTTTTTTATTTTCATTTTGTTTTACTTACCTTTTGATAAAACAATTTCTTGCTAACTACTCATATTGTTCTCACATCATTATCTAGCTATACAACTTATGCAAGAAAAAAGAAGAAGCTGGCATAGCCTTCCACTTTTTCCAGCTCATTTCGCTGACCACTCTCAAGATTGCACTATGTTTTGGTGAAAACTTATGAGATGACACTAACCATAAAGCATTTCGTCTATGGGCATTATCTACTTCTTATGTTGAAATCAGCTCCACTACAAATGCCTTGAGCCCTTGATCTACCATTGCAAGTGCTGAACACAAACTTTTTAGTGTTGGATCACAAGATTAATATAACATTGCCTGATTATATTTATGCAATTTTCATTATCTTTATTTAAATAATTGTCAATTTATATTATTAGACGATTAAATGATACTTATGTTGGATACTTTTAATTATAGGATATATTACCTAAAGGCTTATGCTTATTTAATGCAAATGCTACTTTTAGAGTTAAGGCTAGCCAGTTAAAGTGAAGCACACCATGAGTATTATTTGATAGGTGTAATAACTG
>NW_018251639.1:0-2686 GCF_001263595.1 Phalaenopsis equestris
TGGAAATTTGAAGTCTAGGTGGAAAGGGCCATTCAAAGTTACAAAAGCCTATCCTATGTAGCAGTCAATATAGAAGATCCCAAAACTGGAAGTATATTTAAAGTGAAGGAGCACAAATTGAAACCTCTTTTTGATGGTCAAGAACCAAATGCTAAAGAAACTATCATGTTGGATCACCCAGAATGAGAATGGGAATGTCTGGCTGACGACATTAAACCAAGCGCTTTGTGGGAGGCAACCCATATGTATCGTTATTTACTTTGATTTTGAGTTTTTGTTTAAAATCTTATATGTATGTTTATGTTTATGTCTATATGTAATCCGTGTATTTGAAAAAAATGTTTAGAAACATGTTTGTTTGCCTAATGTTGTGAAAAATTTGAGAATTTATTTAATCAAAATCAAAAAGGCCAAAATTTTGGAACTAGCGCATGATCCGCCAAATTTCAGAGAGCTGTCACATGATGCCCCAGATAAGTGCATGATGCATTGCGGAGAAGAAAATGACTTAAAACGTTTCAAATTGCAATTTTTGGCGGTTTTTGGCAGAGACACCTTCAAGTTTTTGGCAGTTTTTGGCAGAGACACCTTCAAATAACTCTTAAAACATAAACTCCAAGACATATTTTAGGGGGGGAATGATGGAAGAGTCACCACTTTTCAATTCCTATGGATTCCCACTCTTATCACTTTTCAATTCCTATGGCTTCCCACTCTAGAAACTCTATTAGAATTGGAATTGGAATTTTCAACCCAAGAAAGTTCATCAGTTTCAATGCACAGAAGTTGCATGATCGAGTTATAATGAAGCAAAGGCTTATCAAAGAGAGGGGATTTGTGAATAAAGGATTCAACACATTGAATACTCGAGTCGAAGAAGTTATTGCACAGAGAAATTGAGAAGTGCTTTGCTACACTACTGCTAGTGTAGTCGTCCCTGTTGTGAAAGAATTTTATGCAAATCTTCATGGGATCAACCATGGAATGATCTATGTGTGAGGCAGGTTTATGCAATTCACTCCTTTGAGAATCAACTAAATGTTTATGATTGAGAACGTGTCTATCTGCCACTATGAAAATTTTACCCCTAAAAGAGACAACATGGATGAACTCTACTGTTACCTTACGGATGAAGATGCTTGTTAGAAAGCCCGAGGTGTTGGGAATGTCAGTTTTTCTACAACATTGTTAAATCCCACTTCAAAGGCATGACATTTCTTCATTTCCGAGAAATTATTGCCTACCATGAAAATTAGTAATGTCACTAAGAAGAGTGCTATCTTGAATTACTGTATTCAAACTGGAAAACCTATTGATATAAGAGTCATAATTGTAAAATCGGTTTTGGGTTTGATTGTGAATGAATTTGCAACTGAATTGGGACATTCATCTACTATTTTCCAACTCTACAGCCAATAGCAAGTATCTTAAAAAATTTGGGAGAAAGTACTACAGCCTTGGAAGCCGATGGATCCTGAAGTCTACAACAGTTGCATTAGAATGATAGATGAAAATGATATGTATGTACTAATGGATCAAGTATCTCAAAATTCATCACCTATTCATCCCTACTACAACTCAAGTGTGCTTTCAAAGAGAATCAAGAATATAGAGAAAGAGGTGCATAATCTTATGCATGCAATGGAGAATATTTTTGAAATGCAGGATCACCTGGGTTGGAGACTCAAGGGACATTTTGAACAAACAGGGCGTATTGAAGATGGTCTGGTATGTATGTTCAAGAAGCATGCATAGATTGAGGAAAATTCAATTGATGAATTTCCATGTAGGCACTTCTACAATTTGTAAGTTCAATACTAGTCTATAGATGAAATCTAGGAGGACGAGAGTGAAGAATATGTTTGAAGTTGAGTTAAGCACGAAACATTTTATCTAGTATTGTTTGTTTAAGTTTGTTATTTTGAATTAACGTTACTTTCTATTGTTGCACTATCTATGTTTATTGTTTTGAAGTTTGATGTTTAGATTTTTGTGTTAGGACGTTGGTTTGCAATAGAACACTGGATTTGTTGTGTTGTCTTGAAAGATGTTAGTTTGTAATAACGCAAATTTCATATATAAATATGTGTTTTGTGTTGTTTGTAAAAATTTGGTGTTAGTTTGATGTTTAATTATGATTAGAAAGATTTATTTAAGTCAAATAGAGGTTGACTTAAATTGGTATAGAGCAGATTTCCACAGAAATTGAGATCTGGCAAAAATACGTCATGGCACATGATGCGCCAACTTACAGAGCCTTGGCGCATGATGCGCCAGATTTGGCACATGATGCACAAAAAGTCCAAACACGCCAAATTAGCTAAAAAACCCGTGAAATCACACAAAAACCTCCATTTTTGCTGCTTGGTTGTCTTCCACCTCCAACCTTTAGTCTAGGGTGTGACATTGTGGGCTAAGGACAAGGAGTTGGAGGCCAAAAATCATAGATTTTATCTTCTCATGGCAAGAGCAACACTTTAACTTAAAAATTTTTTATTTTCACAACGGATTTTAGGAGATCCAAAAATTAGATTTTCGATGAAAATTTTGGAAGAAAACTCATGGAGAAAAGTTCTTACTGAATTATCTTGCTTAGAGAGTTAGATTTGTGATTTAGTAATTTATTTTTAATTTATTTGGATTTTTGTAGAATCTTTGATGGCTCCCCACACAAAAAGAGGAAGAG
>NW_018251639.1:2696-6749 GCF_001263595.1 Phalaenopsis equestris
ACGAATTTTATGCTTGAAAGTTTGTTAATTTCAAGGGCCAACACTATTACAATACACAAATTGAGACCCGGAGATTGTTCCAAGAAAGAGCGTTTGCAAACTCGGGAGATGAGGTTGAAAGGTTGATTCCCACTAGAAATTATGAGCGATTCTACTAATTCACTGCTGTAGCAATCTTCTCGGTGGTTCAGGAGTTCTATGCCAACCTAAGGTTTACTACAGAAGATTATATTCTGGTGAGAGGTACGCAAGTTGAGTTTACCTCTGAAAGGATTAATGTGTTATATGTGCCGAGGAATGTTTTCCATGATGAATATGCCTTTTTTGTTATCACTAATTCATCACTGGAAGAATTCATACAAACATACGTCATGGCACTTGATGCGCCAACTTACAGAGCCTTGACGCATGATGCGCCAGATTTGGCACATGATGCACCAAAAGTCCGAACACGCCAAATTAGCTAAAAAACCCGTGAAATCGCACAAAAACCTCCATTTTTGCTGCTTGGTTGTCTTCCACCTCCAACCTTTAGTCTAGGGTGTGACATTGCGGGCTAAGGACAAGGAGTTGGAGGCCAAAAATCATAGATTTTATCTTCTCTTGGCAAGAGCAACACTTTAACTTAAAAATTTTTTATTTTCACAATGGATTTTTGGAGATCCAAAAAATTAGATTTTCAATGATAATTCTTAAAGAAAACTCATGGAGAAAAGTTCTTAATGAATTATCTTGCGTAGAGAGTTAGATTTGTGATTTAGTAATTTATTTTTAATTTATTTGGATTTTTGTAGAATCTTTGATGGCTCCCCACACAAAAAGAGGAAGAGGTCAAACGAATTTTATGCTTGAAAGTTTGTTAATTTCAAGGGCCAACACTATTACAATACACAAATTGAGACCCGGAGATTGTTCCAAGAAAGAGCGTTTGCAAACTCGGGAGATGAGGTTGAAAGGTTGATTCCCACTAGAAATTATGAGCGATTCTACTACTTCACTGTTGTAGCAATCTTCTCGGTGGTTCAGGAGTTCTATGCCAACCTAAGGTTCACTACAGAAGATTATATTCTGGTGAGAGGTACGCAAGTTGAGTTTACCTCCGAAAGGATTAATGAGCTATATGTGCTGAGGAATGTTTTCTATGATGAATATGCCACTTTTGTTATCACTAATTCATCACTGGAAGAATTCATTGACTTTCTGAAAGATCAAAGAGGGGAGTGGAAGATAAAGAATACAAAAATAGTTAACTTCCCCGCTTCCATGTTGATGATTCAGTCCAAAGTATTGCATCACTTCATCTCTGTCAGACTTACCTACAAATCATCTTTTTGATGTTAAAAAAGATCGAGCTGTGTTGAACTATTGCATTCAGAACATGAATACAATAGATGTTCTTGCCTTATAGTCATCATGCTCAGAGTATTGCTGGTAGTGCTGCTGCTGGAGGCTTGGGATATCCTGCCCTAATTTTCACTTTATGTGAACAACCAGGAGTTGAATCCTATAGTAATGAATAGAGATTACAACCTTAGAATCCGATTGGGGGCACATGATTCAAAGAGTAGAATCGTTAGTTGAGTCTCAAAGTGGAAGAAGGGATACGCACTTTACATCTATTGCAGAGGCATCTAATTCTAGTTCTACATCGTTGGAAGGTATTATGGACCAGCTCATGATTCAACAATATGATATCATTAATATACAGACTCAGTTGGGAGAGATAAAAGCAAGGAATGCATATAATGATGAATATCAGCAAAGGAGAGTTCAGCATGATATAGATTTTCAAAATGTTATGGTTAGACACTTCATGGGTGAACCTAATGTGAACTTTCATGCTTGCCCCAGCATTGTTCTCTATGCTCCCATTTGTGATGAAGATGAAGAGGAAAGAGAAGAAGAAGATGATGATGATGATGATGGTGAGGAAGGGGAAGAGAACTGATAATTTAGTTTAAGTTTGATTTGATATTATGTGTTGTTCATATATTTATTTGTACTGTGTTGCACTTTTATTTGAGACTTGTTGGATTTAAGATTTTTTGTGTTGCGTTGTGGACCTGTAATTTGTAATAGCAATAGTAAAATTTTTACTTCTCAGTTATTGTTTTAGCTTTTTAAGTTTGAGCTGGTTGAATGTGTAGCATTTTTGATTTTTTTTATTCAGTTTTAGTATTTCTGTTTTAATTCTTAGCAAATTCATTAGAATATATTATATTTTATTTAATGTTTTAAAGCCTATATGCTGTTTTATAGCTAGTACCTGCACTATAAAGAACCAATTTCATGTTCAAAAATCCTCTACAGGTTAGTTTTTATTTTTTATGTATTTACTATTTTCTTTCACCAACTAAAATTTTGTACTAAAATATTTTTAAAATCATTTAAAAATTTAAGTTTGGGGGGAAAGAAAAAATTCTTTTAAAATGAAGAAAACTAAATTTTATTTTTCATGGTCTGGGATATCAAGATTTAACTTTAAATGACTATACTTATGCTTATAAATATTATAGTAAATTTAAGTAAAAAGTTTTTAATAATAAAGCTTAATTCTAACGTTAAAGATATTTGGTATGATAGGGTAATACTATGTTTTTCTATTTTAGGTAAAGGAAAATTGTATTTTTGAAGTCTTAAGAATTTTAGAGTTTCATGTAAGAAGAAAGGAATGAGGCTTTATGAAAAATTATAAACTAGTGTGACTTTATAGTATGACTTTATTAGTGGAGTTTTAACTTTAAGAAGAGGATAGTGAAGTTTAAAACTATTAAATTCTATATAGATATATTAATCCTCTGCTAAAAAAGAAAAAGAAAAAAAGGGGGATTAAAAAGTTCCTAAAAGAAAAAGAGGAAGAAAAAGAAAAAGAAAAAAATAGGTGAGGAGAAGCTTGAGGAGATGCCTAATAAAAAATTGGCTTCACTTGAATCAACTTAAGGAAGGAGCTTTACTTTATAAACTTGTATTGAAGTATTGGTAGCATTGCTAATAAATTTTTCAAGAATTTCTTTTTCATATGAATGCTCTAAATGTTCTTAGCATGTCAAATTGCAATTCTTCTTGAAATGAGTTGAGATTCAGAAATCTTAAATTTGATTACTAGATATTCCTAGACTTGGAGTTTAAACCTAAGCTATTAAAGGTTTTTCTTAATTTTTTCTATTCTAATTATTAAACTAAAGTATAGAAGTGATAAGTTAATCTCTATCCTAAAGTCATAGGCTTTTGTGTAATAAAAGTGTCACTTGAGGACAAGCAACGTTTAAGATTGAGGGATTTTGATACACAAAAAAAATATAGTATTTTAAGTAACCTTTTTATGCCTATTTTTTGTGATATTGAAATTTAAAGAAAGGTATCTTTGTGTGCTTATAGCAGATTCACCATTTTTAGGCATTTGTAGCAAAAATGATAGAAGGAGTAAAATTTGGAGCAAAAACAGCCAATTTTGGGGTTTGGCACATGATGCGCAAAAATCCAGAGCACTGATGCATGATGCGCGAAATGTGACTTTCTTAAATTAAGGTAGATTGAGACAAATTTTGCAAAAATTTTCAAATGGACACTTGTTCTAAACACCCCATGGAGTAATTAAATGCATCTAGACACTTTGGAAGGTTGTAATTTGAAGGGATTTGACTCTTGAATCAAAGCTGAAAATGTTTTGAATTCAAAGGAAAATGTTTTGAATTCAAAGGATTAAATTTTGAATTTTGGAGAGAAATTAAAATTCTTTTCAGAGAAAGCAGCACAAAAAAAATCAAGTTGAAGAAAAACTTCAAGAGGGGGGTGAAAAATGATAGGTGGCGTGAGAGCCAAGAGGGAGAGATAGAGAGAGAAAGTTAAAAGCTTGGAGAATGTCCTCTAGGGTTGTAAGAGGAGAGGGAAGGTGAGATATTTCTTATTCATTACACTTTTAAGAGAGAATTGATAGTGCTTGTAGAAAGAGAAAGGCTTTGAGAGAACTTCTAGGGATTTCTTTGGGAACGATTGTAAGATAAGTTGTATTTTTCAATTTTTTTGTTTGTAAACTTGTTTTTCTATATGAAG
>NW_018251640.1:0-969 GCF_001263595.1 Phalaenopsis equestris
TGTATTTAAAATTGGGGAAGTTTGAAATCAATTTGATGGGAATTGGGATGGATTTGGAGACTTTAGGCATTTAGAGTAAAATTTGGATTTTGGTCAAAATAGGTCAATTTGGTGAAATTGGGCCCAATGGATGTCTAAGATTGGTTTTGGGGAGGTTTGGAAATTTTTGGGCAAAGAGGGGCATTTTGGTAATTTTGGTGAAGTTAGGGGTGTTTTGGAAATTTTGGAAATTTTGAGGTGTTTTGGGTAATTTGAGTGTTTTGAAATAGTTTGGGATGATACTTGAAGAAAGTTCGAGAATTTTAGAAATTTTTAAAAATTTATGGCTCCAGGGGAAATTTGGTAATATTAGGAAAGTTTGAGGGTAAAAGGACAAAATTGGGTATTTGGGTAGAATGGGCTCAATGGGGATGTTAATCACAAAATTACCCTTATGGCGCCATGAGACCAAGGGAGATCCTCATTTTGGATCCTTCATGTGTTGGTCTTAGCCAAACCCTATCCTAGGGCTAAGGTTTTGGGGGACCATCCACATGAGTTTCCAAAAGAGCAGGAGATCAAGCTAAGCATTTTTGGTTAAGGGTTTTAGGTTGTATGTGAAGGGTTTAGGTGTGCGTGTGTGTAGGACTGACCAAGACAACACCACCCAGGGCTAACCCTAAGGCCAAACAGTCCTATGGGGACTCCTCTTGAGCTCCCCAATGCTTGGTTCCATCCTACTAAGTGCTATAGGTTATAACCAAACATGTGGCACTCCAAGAAGAGTAGAGACGGGTTTAGAATTTCTAATCTGGTATGGTTCGATCACTAGTCCTCTAGGATAGTCAGAAAAGTCATATGGCTAAATCATAAGCTTCTAAGGAAAAATGACTAGACCTCAACAAAAAGTGAGTTCAACATTTTGATAAAATTTTCAATACTAAAAATACAATTAACTTTAGTGATCTTAATATCATTAATAATAATAAA
>NW_018251640.1:1275-17148 GCF_001263595.1 Phalaenopsis equestris
AGGAGGATTTTCATATGATTTTTATTAATTTATAAGAAACTTACATTAAGGCGCCAGAGAAATCCTTTGGAGAGATCTAGAGAAGAAAGGTGTTGAGATGACTTATATTCAAGTCATTAAAGATATCTATACTAGAGCTGTTACTTGTGTTAAAAAAAAAGGAGGATTGAACATATTTTTTCTTATTTCAGCTAGATTACATCAGGGATCAACTTTAAGGCCATATATTTTTTTTTTTGTAGTTATGGATGTTCTTACTGGACATTTACTGGAGGATGTACCTTGGTGTATGTTTTTCGCTGATGATATTTTTCTTGTGGATAACACGAGAGAAAGAGTTCAGGAACAACTTGAGTTATTGGTCTAAATTGGAGTTTAAAGGCCTTCGTTTGAGTAGAACTAAAACTGAATACATGGAAGGTAATTTTATTAATAGTAGCTTGTAACTATGGATGATCAAATTTTTAAATGGTGTGAACGCTTTAGATAGCTTAGGTCTATTATTCAAAGTGATGATGATTTAGATGGGGATTTTATTAGTAGAATTCAAGTTGGTTGATCAAAGTGGAAGAATGCATTGGGACATTGTGTGATAGAATAGTTTCGCTTAGACTGAAAGAAAATTTTCATAAGATGACGCCGAAACCTGCAATGCTCTATGGTGCAAAATGTTGGATTTTAAATGAGAAGCATAAAACCAAGTTAAATGCTGTCAAGATGAGAATGCTTAGGTGGATAAGTTGCTTTACACATAGATACAAAATGCGAAATGAATATATTTGTGATGGGGTCGGTGTAGTTCTAGTGGCAGAAAAAATTAGAGTGAGTTGTCCTAGAAGGTATTGCCACATTAAATGTTGCCCTTCTGATTAGCCGGTTAGGAGAGTAGAGGTGTTAGATTTGATTTATATTAAGAAAGGCAGATGTAGACCTAAAATCACTTGGGCTTATTATATAAAAAATGATCTTAATTTATTAGAATTAAATGAAAATACTCAATAGGACATAATGAAGAAAAAGGATTCATGTTGACGAACCCACTTATTGGGTTAAGAACTTTTTGTTGTTGTATAAAAATTACATGCTCACCTTAAAATTAGGCTTTGTTATATTGTGTTGTTCAGTCAAAAACTCTTTTGTCATTTTTTTTTAGAAAATGAACGGCACGCCCTACTTTATTCAAAGAGAAAAAATGACATACAAAAAGTCTCATACAACACAACACCAAACAAAGAAAACAAACAAACGTAGCCAAAGCGACCAAGATCTGAATCTCTAAAAAAGAAACAAGACCATTACACCCAAAGAGCAAAGTGAACCTCAAACTTGAACAACATGCACTCATAATTTGAGCAACAACAGACAATCCAGAAAATCAGCCCACCACAAAAGCATCCAAACAACATCTCTAATAAAGAAATAGTGACCCATATACAAAACAAATAACAAAGCAAGAAAAGAGCCAAAAGAAAACCTAACACAAATATTGACCAAAAAGATAAGGTAAACTATATCCAATTAATCAACAAAATGAAGGGGTAGACAAGAATCAAAGCTCAGAACTTATATGCACAACAATAACAACAACAAGAACAAGAAATTACCCGCACAATTATTAAAATTCCTTCTATGAGCTAATGAATATAAACATTCAACAGAACAATTAAACTTTAATAAATATGAATCTAAAATGTCTAAAAAAATTAAATATAAATTTATTCTTATAAAAAAAAAGTGGATAATCAGAAACATATCAGACATGAGGAAAGAAATCTAACAGCCCCATAGTCAAATCAGCACTTGTCTATAGAGAGAGAGAGAGAGAGTTGAGAGAGAGAGAGAGAGAGAGAGAGAGAGAGAGAGAGAGAGAGAGAGAGAGAGAGAGAGAGAGAGAGAGAGAGAGAGAGAGAGAGAGAGAGAGAGAGAGAGAGAGTTGAGAGAGACAGAGAGAGATGGTAAAAAAAACTACATAAATGCCCCATATTTTTTAAATATTTACTTCTCTTAAATTTGGAACAACCATAAAAATAGTCTCATTAATGTCTTTTTAAAAGTGAAATTCATCTTTTCATGAATAAATTTATAGCACTAAAATATTACAAATATATAAATATGTAAAATTTAATTGTTATGTACCTAAAATTTTCTTTATATAATCTATAAATTTGGGCTAGAGTATTTCCACCCAAATTAAGAGAAGAGAGGGAGAGGATAAGCGAGAACTAAAGATGAAGGAGCATCAGAGTGAGACTAAGAGAGTTTGCGTCACTCGAGCACGAGGTTTCATTGCTTCCTGGCTTGTGAAGCTTCTCCTCTCCAAGGGATATGTGGTCCACGACACCCTCAGAGATCCGAGTACCCTATCTCTTTTCTTATCTTTATTTTTTTTTTATTTTTTTATTTTGTTTCTAATTCATGATATGCAATAGCTGTTACAGCCCTATTATTGTTTTTCACAACATCTTAAGATCACTTTCCCACATCAATTGACTTTTTAGCAGGAATTAAGCAATATTTAGCTTACATCCAGCGGTTACTTTTATGCAGGATTTAAGCAATATTTTGTTTAAATCAAGCCAAATAGAATTTTGGAGACGTTAAATTTGATTCGGTTTTTGCTAGTTTTCATATTAATTAAATTCAAGACTTGTTATCACATGATTTAACATATTTAAGAATCTATTGCCTCATAAATTTTAAATTTTATTATAAACCAAAATAGTTTTCAACTTTTAATCCTCCGAATACTTGCTGAATATGAATTTGTGGGATTTACTAAATCATACTTATGGTCTAGGAGTTCGTATCTTTTCCTTTAATGATTATATTTTGAGCCTTTATATTGAATGGTTAAATGCCTCTATTCCTCTTCCAACATTGATTGCTGTTTTGATAAAATTGGAAGGCTTATCGACCCTTTATTTATATAAGGCAATGAAAAGAATGCCCATTTGAAGAGGTTGGAAAAGGCAACAGAGAACTTGCGACGCTTTAAGGCAGATTTGCTTGACTATGATGCTATTGAGGCAGCCATTTCTAGTTGTGAAGGAGTCTTCCATGTTGCTAGTCCTGTTGTATTAAGTGGAATTACAAATCCGGAGGTATCAAGTGTTTGATTTATGTTTTTGTTGATACTATTCTTTAAACCTATTTGTAGCCCAAATTGCACATTTTCGCTGATAAGAAAAATGTTTTTAGGTGGAACTAATAAGCCTTGTTGTTGTCGGTACAAAAAATGTTCTCAAAGCATGCTCGAGACAAATGTGAAAAGAGTTGTGGTTGTTTCATCTATTACAGCCGTAATATTTAATCCTCATTGGCCGCAAGGTACTGTACTGGATGAGAACTGCTGGTCAGATGAAGAGTTTTGTAGGGCTACAACGGTAATTTATTTACTCAATTTGAGAAGTAGGACACATGGGTCTCAGAAGAAGATCCTTTGGGAATTTTTTTTTAGGAACAAACGTCCTATTACTTGGAAACATTTTTTTTAAGCATCCCAATAAGGATAAATTTTTACAAAAAATGATTCCCTAAACTGACAATCATTGTCATATCGTTTCATGTGTTGCCACATAACATACATGACAAAATCGTTCTGCACTCCACAACAAAAAAGTTCACAAATCCACAGGCTGAGCATGCTTGAGCCAATCTTCCATGACATTCCATTTTAAGCCCTTGGCCATTGATGTAAATCTTGTCGTAGAAAGAAAGAATAAGCCTCTGGCAAATAATAATAGCCTCTTTTTTGATCCATCTAATTTCTAATTACATCCAACCAAATGGTGAAAACAAGCAACTGAGAGGCTAGACTTTGCTCGGTGAGGGCTACTGTTGTGGCGTGGTGGAGACTTGATCTTGTGAGGGTGTCGAGGAGGTGTGAGCTTTGTGTGGGCGTAGAGAAGACACCGAGATTCTACTGCCGGAGCAACGGAGAAGCAGACCAGATGCGGCAGGGTTATGGGAAAATAGACCCCAGAGGCAGTCGGTGTAGACGAGTCGAGCTTGAGGAGCATGAGGTTTCATAGTGTTCTGCTTGTTCGAATTTTATTATTCACTCATATTAGGCTCAATTTTGCACTTAAAAATAAATTGTAAAATAAATATATCAGTCGTAAGGTTTAGAGAGAGTTGTCTTAATGGTTTGTTGTCTTAATGGTTTGTTCACGTTAAATGTTGACCACCTGATGATTTGATAAGAAGAGTAGATATTTTAGATTCGACTTACAAGAAAAACAAAACATGTAGCCAACCCTACTTAGTGGGATAAAAACTTGTTGTTGTTGTATTCATATTAGGCTCAATTAAAATGTATTGTTCAAATTAAAATCATATTTGATTTAAAATAATATTTTATTAAAATTTTTTAAAATAAATAATATAACAAAAATTAAGTTTTTATTTTTATTATAAAATTCTTCCATAATAGCATAGAGGGAGTCACATGTGAGTGTGAAACAGATTCGAGAAAATTGTGATTGATAATTTAATGATGAAAAGTTATATAAAATTTTCAGGTAAATGCTATGTGGGATGTTACTAATTGAAGGGCGGGGATGGAAGTTGAAGAGGACGACAAGACTTTTCGGGCATTTACATAGAGAGCGTGAAAATTTTAGTTTTATGTAATTACATAAACACAATTTTTTGATGGTGGGAGGATGGTTTGGGACCGCTCCGATATATGCGGTGGAAATTTTAGTGGCATTTACATACATAAACTCAAATTTTTATGTATTTACGTATCTAACATTTAGAAAAATAATTCTGACTAAAACTACTAAAAAATAAAAAAATTTAATGCTTTTCAAATAGAATGTTAAAATTTAATATAAAAATTTTATGATTCATCTTTGGCTCGTTTATAAATGAGTTAAAATAATTTGTTCGTGTTTAGCTCATTTTCTTAACGAAAGAATCAAGCAAGGACTATTTAACGGGCTAAAGACGAGTTGTTCACAAACAACAGACATTTTTGACAGCCCTATGCGACAGTGTTGGATTGGGAAGATAGGGTTTTAGTTTATAAAATATTTTATTTTTAATGTTAAATTATAAAAACTATTTTAAAATTTAACTCATCAATAATATGTTATCATTCAAAACTGAAGTAATTTGTGATTTTTATGTGGTAAAAAAATGATTATATAATATATGATTTTAGATCTTTTGGTTCAATGAATTTATCCGAGGCATCATGTAGAATAATAACGAAGTTATTTTTCTGTAATATATCATTAGAAGATTCATCTGACAAAATACATTTTTTAAATGCAATTTTTGTACCTTGAAACACTCAAGGATTTGGGCTAAAAGCATTATAACTTGATCATGACATCATTCAATTTCAAATTTTAAATTTCAAATTCAATATACTTGTAATAAAAGACCGCACTTTAACTTAGGCCAATCAAATTATTTTGAGATCAAATGAATTTTAGTCCAAAAGAACTAGATCTAGGAATCCTAAGCTCAAATGGAAATTCCTAAATGCATGTAGGAAATCAAATACACATTGAATTTTGCACAAGTTTATGATCACTCATTTTTGAGTTCTTTAGAGCATTGAGAGGTCATGATCAAGGGAGATCCTTCTAAACTATTTAATGCAGTATTTATAATTTTAGTATAAATAGTTGGCCTTCTCCAAAAAAATATGAAATGGTGCTTGTTCCTACACATTTAAAGAGGACATTTCGTAGAAAGAATTGCTAAATTTTGATAATCTTTGGAGTGCCAACTACCTCATTTGAGATTCATCTGTTCAGAATTATGTCATATTTTGGTGACTCGATCTTCTCTCTAGTTAGGATGAAGATCTAACTGACCACTCTCTAGCTTTTGATTTTAAATATTGATGTTTCATGTTCTTATGGCCTGCAACTGATCATCAATAACAACTGATAACTTCGGTCGATTGATACTAATAGTCAACATCAAACAATATCAACAATCCTTATTGCTCATTGTTGATAGATGATAACAACTATCATTGATCATGGTCATCTTTCATCAATTAATTCTTATATCTACATTTGTCAGCTTCCAATGATTGTTGTTACATGTTTTTCAATGATTTTCATTGCCCTTCTATTATCACTTATCATTGTTTGATATTCATAGGCATTGTTATCTATACTTTACACTTGTTGTTGACCAACACAACATCCACTATCTTCCAACATCAATGCCTGCCACCATCCTCTTTTGATGCCAATGCATATCACTGTCTAGTGTCTAATTGTAAGCGTCACCTCCTTCTGACATTCTTCACATCCATTGTAGGAGACAATTTTATAGTTTTAACATTATAATCTTGTGTTCACCAATTATGAAGAAGGCTGATTTTTTATTACCTTCAACCTGTAAATTAAAATTATTTCAATTTTATTAGGCTTGTGATTTCCTTTCAATATTTTTCAGAATAAAAGTTAAGCATATCCTGCGTTATTTATTCATGTATGTGTGATCTTCTTGTAATGCTAGTACACCGATCCCTGGATACTGCTAATATGCACAGTACAACAATAATTTAGATTATATTTCACTTATATTTCCTTATTTTGTAACAAGACCAAAAATTTGATCCTGAAGAAAAATAAGAATTTAAGTTTTAATTTATATATATTGGGATACTACGCAAGTATACGTATCGTTATCAAGTAATATAGGACTTTTTGATTAAGACCTGAATATCGAACTCACAGGGTGAATACACAATATGCACTATTGAACAACAAACTTTATATTTTTAATAAAAAGATAATTATCTAAACTAAAGATGATTTTTGTAGTAATGAAAATTTAAACATTTTTGGTATTTTCAATATTTTGATAGAACAATAATAATTTAAAAAGATAACTAGAGTTTTTGTAGAAGAAAAACACTAAATATGAAAATATATTTCTTCTTGTTATGAATCAGTAATAAGTATAGGAATTCTGTTGTGGAAGTATGCAAATTTTGTTGTGTCAAATAGGAGCAATAATATTCTTTACTCTTACTAGAGATACTATAAAGAACATTGGCTAATTTAAAGTTTGAATAGTTCTGAAGACTGGCTAGGCAGGGAAGGTACTAGCTCTCACTCTAAGGTTCCCTCAATTCCCTCCACCTGAGGGCTAACATCTCGTATCAGAACCTAAAATAATGAACCAAGTTGGGGGCTTTAACCTGTCACTTTAAAGTTCTCTAACTCTACACCCTTCAATGAATATTTCCCTATTTATTTGCACTCAATCATATGAACTACATTCTCATTCATACAACCTCATGTGATTCTAACATATGTATTTATCAAATAAAGAAACAACTGAAGTGCATGGATTTAAATCATCACAACTTCTTCCAACATTGAAGATCAATACTCTCCACAACTTCCATCCAAAACTTAATTACTTATCATTTTAAGAAGAAAGATAAAGAAAACTGCTCAGAATCCTTGGAGAAAATAAAACCACATTTTAGTTTAAAAGAAGAAATCATTGTCAAACCAACAACAAGTCTCAATTAAAACCAAAAAGAGTCTAAAAAAAGATAAAAATTTATCTCAAGTCCTCCATTAAACTCTTGAAGTTCCTTTGAATCTCTTCTCTTTTAAAATCACTCAAAATAAAATAATAAAAAGGATAAAATAAAATTAAAAGTGGTGCCTGAAAATCTCTCCGAACTAACTCCCCAAATGAGAACTTTCAAAACTTTCCAATACTTTTAGGACTCACACTTTTTCGGACCTTTTCAAGACTCTTTTCGAAGTCCTCTCCTCTTTCTTTTATTATTTTCCAAAAGGTGCATTGATTTCTCTTCAAAATATGTCTAGATTTGATGTATTTCCCTAAGAGATGTATCCTTTCGTGATAATTTTCGTCCATGGTGGTTATAACCACCTATTAAGCCAATGGGTGCCTCAAAAACCTCTTCAAAATTCACATTTGTGAAAACTGATTTTACTCGTCTAGTAACTACCACTGGCACTTTAGCGCGGGGTCTCGGTGCTTAGGTGCGACATTCTTTGTTTAACCGGTGCGCAAGCACCAGATCTGGCGCTTAGGCACCAAAACTCTTTTGCACATTTTTCAACTTTTTTGCTCCAAATTTGATCCTTTTTCACTCCTTTAAGCATTTTTCACTTTTTTTACCTGTATCTGCAAGAAAAATACAAAAATACCTTCTATTACAACACAATATCTCAAATATATATATATATATATATATATATATAAACGCTAATGGCCTAAATTTGGAGTTATGGATCCATGATTTTCAATTATTATAGTGGTTTACTAAGGATATGTGGAAGATCACTTGGTTGGTGTGGGAATTTTATATGAGATTTAGTTAAAGGGAAGAGGATTGAGTATTGGATTAGGTCACACGACCCTCAAACTACCCTTTAAAATTTTACCTTGAAAGCTACGAGATGGAGAAGGTTCGGGTGTTAGTTCACTTTGAAGTTATACATGAAGGGTAAGAGGCGTGATCTAAAATTTTTAAATGGATATAATAGATTTAAAAGTGTTTGGCAGAATCTAGACTAGGGTTTGATCAATACACTTGGTTTTTTGGTTGAAATTCAAGGAGTTTGAAGGGTGGTAAGATAATGAGGGCCAAGTTAGGTTAAGAGTGTTTTAGACTCTAGTCAAACGCTTAGAAGAGGTTTATGATTTTTATCTATTAATTTATTTGTTAATTTTATTATTTTCTTGGGAAAATCCCTTAGAAAATAATAGGATATTAGGGGAGAAGTAGGAGTGTCGGAAGATGGATCAGCTAGAGAGAAAGAGGATACATAGACCTTCCACCAAAAGAATCTATATATATTTTCCACCATGAATCAACCAAAAAAGGTAAAATATCAAACATAAAAGCTTAACTACTTTAGTCTCAATATTTTTTTAATCAGCAAAAGCTAAATTTCATTAGTCATTGGAAATATAACTTTTTGTAAAGTACCTCTAGCAGATCATTAGTGATGTGGATATTAGAAATTGAACATCACCACTCTACCCTTGTTATCTCAGACCATCGTCATTTTAAAATAAATAAAATTTGATCAAGAGACTAAATAATTATTTTTTTCATACCTTAAAGGAAATGTTTTCTTCTACTTCGTACTTCATATGTTGGTTAGAAGATCTTTGATGTTCTTTTTTTGCCATACACTAACTTTAAAAATGGAACCTATAATCAAAATTCTTAAAACATATGGAATACACAAATAAGTAAGTCTATTTTTTGCAAAAAAGATAGAATGCCAAGAGTCTTTCTCAATTGAATTTCCAATGGATTTTTCTATAGTGATAATTCAACATAAAAATTATTATCCTTCAGAAAACATTTAAAAAACCATTTTAATGATTAATTCAACAAAATAAATAATATTAATGACAACTTCCACAAAGTAATTCAGCCAATTTCTAGGAACTTATAAATTATAATAATTTATCAACATTTCTAATTAGTAAAGGGAATTATTAATGATATGATTCTTTTTTAAAATTCAATGGCAATATGTTGGTATGAAAGAAAATTATGGTAAAGTTCATGTGTGTGTAATTCTTCAAAAATTTAAAAGTTTAACATAAGAAATTTCACATCAACTATTTGTTATGTGTTATTTTTCAATATGTGTGGGTTATTCATGCAATATTAAGATAAGTTTTACAAAATTCATCTTGTGGCCAACACCATGAATAATGATGATACATGTTGCAACTTGTGATGAATGATCCATAATGACAATTTTCTATTGTCATATTTGATGATAATTTTTTGATGTATGTCCATGATTTCTAGGGCGTACAAATGGTCTCCTTCTATCTCCCTTATGGACTATCACTGGTATATACAAGGTTATATTTAAAAATTAGGTATTACGATTTGAGTATTTACCTTGTACTACTTCAAATTGATAACATTTTAGTAATTTTATGTATCACATTACATTTTTACCTATCACCTAAAGCTTCCAAGGAGATAATCAAATAAGTTAATCATCAATACATTGCTACTCTTCAACAACTAACAAATAACTTTTATTATTGCGTACCATATACCATGAAGTTTACTAAGCCACCAATGGAGATGCTCCATCTTCAACCATTTCGACAAACATTAAAAGATGTAGATCACCTCAACATTTTCCCTAAACTAGAAGTCTCAAGGTCAACATGGACTAATTGTTTTTAAATTATAAGACATAGTTGTAAGCAATATGTATGCTAATCATGAGATTTGAGTTGCATGATCTTGTAATAGTTCTTATTATAAAATCATTCCTTCAATATGATGCATAAGATTATTATTTATTCCCATATAAAGCTAAGAGTTAGCGAGACATCTTAGAAATCATAAAGGACACATCAATCAATTATGGCTATTGTAAAGCATTTAAAGCCAACATAAAGAAATTTCAAATGTTTAATAAGATTATTAATGAATTTATTTTATAATGTTTATACCGCTCATGACAAGCTATATAAGTGAAATAAACGTGAGAATTTTAGTCAATATTAACAATTAAATTTTCAAATTTTTTCTTAAGGCTCATTTGGTCGCTTACATGTAGAAAACATTTATTTGAATATGATGATTTCATCTAGTCATATTGCTTGTAAAAATTGATATCATACATTGAAGGGAGTTTTGAGTAGATTTTTTGAGTTTGATAGTAATGTTGTTTTCTAAGTTCATCTAGTAATTATTAGGTTTAAAAAGTGCTTCTTTTTTTAAAATGTGTTTAAAACTTACATAAACCATCCAAAAGAGCCATTACCTCGAGAAAGAGCTAGGAAGTAGATTCTCAGGGAGCCCATGCACCTAGTTAAGATATAATGAACAATTTTTAGTTTAGAAAACTTATTTTGAAGCCAAAGTATTCTTTAGAGCAACTTCCTTACAAAAAACTAACACCATTGTTGATTGTGGATAGGGTGGATACTCAACAAACAAACTCACTTCATTAATCAAGCTCAAAATTCAACAAAAACATATTGGAATTCAACTAAAAAATTGTATCCATGTTTTTATTTTTCTTATTGTAATGAGATTGCTTTCATACTTATTGTTAATGAACTCTATAGTAAAATAAAGGATTACACAAAGTTCTAACTTCATAAATGGTTCAGTGGTTGAAATTAATGCCATCTTTACTTATCAAAAGATGTCCTTAACGACTTAAAATATCTTTTATTAAGAACTAATAACGCTGAAAGTTGCTTCCTTAGTAAAGGACTTTGGCGTTCTTATTATCAAGAACAGAAGAAGGCCTTGAAAATATGAAAATTATTTTAATTTTTTGGAACTAATCAACCAAAACCATCGAAGGAAGAAAGCTCAAGCTATAGACTTAGAGTCTTTATGTTGGCAACATAATATCTTAAAACTCATTTAATTTTAATTGTTAACATATGTTCAGTCATAGCCATTGCATGGGACATTAATAATCAACAAAGTTCTCTCACTCTAAATATTTTAATCTTCTAAACTATTTTTCACCAAGTAGAATTCATGTTGATGATGTTGGCAGAATTGGTATCCCCTTTCCAAGACAATGGCAGAGAAGGCAGCCTTTAATTATGCTCAAGAAAAAGGACTTGATGTGGTTACCATCTGCCCAAGTATAAGTATTGGTCCTGTACTTCAATCAACAGTGAATTTTAGCGGCTTTTCCCTCATTAACATGTTGAAAGGTTCTCTTCTTTACTTGGCAAAAATCAAGTAGCCATATTTTAGTTTCATTTATGTTATAAGAATCTTATAAAAGCTTAAACTGTCCATCTTATCAATAATAACAATGGAAAGTTGCATCATAAAATTTCAGGAACAAGTGAGTATACAGAGAATGTTCGTAACTGGCATTTTGTTGATGTTAGAGACGTCGCTGATGCAACACTTATGATATATGAGAAGCATGACACATCTGGGCGTTATATTTGTACACTTGACCCGATTCATTTTGTTGACCTTTTTGACATGTTGAAGAACATATGTTCTGGTTTCAATGACTCTAAGAAGTAAGACTTTTCACAATCATATCTTTTATATTTTATTATTATTGTTAATTTGAAGTATTATCACTAATTTACAGTAAATTTGAGCCAAGCATAGAGATAGATGTGAGATCTGAGAAACTGAAGAAGATTGGATGGAAGTGTAGACCGCTAAGTGATTCCATTTCTGATTCAGTTAAATCTTATCAAGAAGCTGGTATTTTAAGCTTAGAATAAATGAGCATAGAATGTTAAATTTGATAAAGACAAATTATATGAAAAGCTGAGATACTCTCAATGTCTTGTGCTTTTCTTTAAACTCTCTTATAGAAGTTTTAATGAAATTAATTCTATGTAACTTTCTTTCTTTGATTATTAACTTGCATAAAATATTTTAAGGAGTTTGGCATATTTTTTGTTTTCTATTCTTCTTCCTTCTATCACTACTCAAATTATTGATCCATTTCTTAAAAAGATAATAACACAATTCAAGTGAATTAGCTCAAGAAGATTTTTTCTTTCTCCATTTATGATGACCAAGCTGCCTTCGTCTTTAACAATTTCTTAGTAGATAGTTCTCTTATATGATATGTTGGTAAAGCCTTTAAAGGATTTAACTTGACCAAATTTGTGTGCCAAAATCATGAAGCATGTTATAACTCTTGAAGTTTCCTCAATTAATTTAGTAGTTCTGATTGATGACCAAGATGTTAATTAACAGTTTGACACTTATAAATAAAAATGGAAATATATGAAAGTGCTATTGAGACCACTCTTGAATCTCATTTTTTATTTATTTATTTCTATTTTCTAAAATATTTTGATTAAAAATAAAATAGGTTTAGCATCTTAAACACATGCTTATTTATTTTCATTGAATATTGAATGAATTAATTTATATGATAATAATACCAATCTTCAATAACGCTATTGTGATGATGGTGGTGGTGGCTAGCGACTAATGTTCGTTAGAGATAGTGGGTAGAAGTGATTGAAGATAGTTGTTGGCTACTAGAAGTCGCAATGGTTGTCGTTGATGATATTTATTTGTATATATTTAAAATATATCAAAATTATTTTCATTATTTTAGAAAATGAATTGGATTTTTTTAAAACACAAAAGATAATATGTACAAAAAATATTAAATAAACTTATTTTTAAAATAAAACCAAACTAAAAAAATAAGAACTAAAAAATGGATCTCAAGTTTGATTTATTTTAATATATGTATATTGAATCATGGTTTTTTTGTGAATTCACACTATATAGAAAAGGGCTAGAAACGTGATGAGCCTTGAAAATTGGAAGAAACCAAGAAAAAATGGAAGTTTTGAATATTTTTGTAAATAATCACCAGCTTTATTATTGGCAACCCTATTTATAGACAAGAGGACTGGGATACCTTACAAGTAATAAACAACCAAATCAATCCTGGAGGAATATGTGATTATCAAGAAATATATAATTTATCTTCTTTGTCTTTTCCTCTCATCTTATAGAGATATGCCACATCTACTAGCCTCCATATGCCTATTTTAATTTGTTTTTCTTGACATGCAGGTTGTTATAACCTCTTCCATTTAATGCCTCTCAATTTAACTAATCCTATAAAAAATGGTTACTCTTTTGAAATATGGTATACTTGTAATAAAAGCTTGCATTTTAACATAAACCATCAAATGATTTTGAGATCACATGAATTTTAGTCCACAAGGACTAGATCATGAAATTATAAGCTCAATTATAAATCCTTAAATACATGTAGGAAATCAAATGCCCTTTAAATTTTTTACAAGTTCATCAATCACTCATTTTTGAGTTCCTTAGAGCATTGAGAGGTCATGATCAAGGGAGATCCTTTGAAACTATTGATGCTATATTTATGATTTAAATATAAATAGTTATGTCTTCTACAAAAATATATAAATAATTCTTGTTCCTACACATTTAAGGAGGATATTTTGTAGAAAGAATGACTAAATTTTGCATTCTTTGGAGCTCGAACAAAGTTCCGATTTTCTATATGTGACTACAAGTTTCTTTTACTTGTTTTTTCCAATGACTCGTTTTCTGACCTTTTCTCGTACCGAGTATTCTCGTTTACTTCCTTGCAATTTATTTAAATTTCCTTCAAATATATTATGTTTTATAGTGCTAACCATGTAGTGGTACCAGGTGCTCAGGTACACATTTATGTTTTATGCAATGTAATTTTATTTATTTATTTTCCAACATTTTCTTACCTGCATTAATTTACCTTACTTGCAAAACTTTTCCAAAACTAAAAATTACAAAACCGTTTTCAAAACAAAGACAACAAAACAAAAATTACATAATACGTCCTCTTGAATTCACTAGAGTCCCTCGGATGAGATAACCCACGATTGCTAACGAGATCTTCCCAGTTTAAATGAGCTTAAAAAATCATTTAGACTAAGTAAATTCAAGAGAAATAAGTGGTACTGGAACAAGAGAATCGTGAGATCCTAACCAGTGTTGTTCTAATAAACTTTAGCCCCCTCATAATGCTTGAACAATAACTAAACCGAAACTTGAAACACACTTCGTAAAACCTTTTGAACCTTTAGAACTTATGACTGCTACTCCAACGAGGAGCTTGGAGTTAACTCCATTGGCAGCATGACAAGATGTACATAAGAACAACATTGAAAGAAAACAAGCAGATTGTTGGCGCTATTTTTGGTTGGAGGAGTTGCCCGTAAGAAGCCATCGGTCACCAGAATCGAAATCACGTCGCCCGCTTCGGAAGGACATTTTAATTTACATATATATTTAGTTTTAGAAAAATTTGAAATCAAGCTGACCTCATATTTTTTATAGTTTAAATGAAAGGAGTGTTGTACCTCAAACCCTGTATCTATCCCAAAGGATAAACACAAGACTTGAGGATGAGGCTCAATCAAATAAACTAAGTAATATATGACATTTGTTTGGTCTGCGAAAGCTTTATATTTGTTGACAAGTTCCCCTATTTAATATAAAGAATTAAATAGGGTTTATATTAAGCTAGGTTCGGACATGCTTCCTATATGGGCAAGCCCCTATAGTAATTACATCTTAAATGACTAAAGTCACCTAAGAAGACTCTCGATAAATATCAGGAAATATTATCTTTAAGGAATTTCAAAGGGTAAGACTTTTTAATGAGATCGGATGTAGAGGTGTGAAAGGGGAATGGTTCAAATTTGGAACATTTTGTTGTAGAGTTCAAAAGAGGAAGAAGCAAGGGATGTCATGGATCAAGAGGAAAACCCCGATGACTTCCCAAGCTATCTTAATGTTTGGCTTCAATTTTGAGGAGAAATTATTTAAGTATTTCATCATGCTAATTTTATTTGATTAGAGCTTATATTCGTGTGAAACGATCACACAAATAGCCTGGAAGATGTGAGGATTTAGGTCGTGACAAACGAGAACCTTAGAATCCTAAGACGAGTTAGGGCTTACATTGTATAGTAGGGCTATGCAAAGGCCTAAAAATAAGGTAAGGATTTACGTTGCATAAGCAAGCAACCTTGAAGTCCTATGGATTTATTGTTTAAATCTAAAGAAGGAAGATTCATTTAGTTGGGGAAGCCAGGTGATGCTGTTGAAGGTGGGCATGCTGCCCACCATGCTAGCTCCAATCTCTTTGCCGTGACGAGTTAGAATTTTCTAGTGCGTCAAGCTATGATGTCAAATCAAGCGGCCCTATGATTGTAGTTCTTTAAATTTTATGGGGGCATGTTAAAGTTGATTAAAACAACACCGGTTAGGATCCTACGGTTCCCTCGTTCTGACACCACTATTTTCTATTAGATTCACTTAGTCCAAATGAACTTACTAAACTCAACTTAATGAGTTCCATAATTTCATTT
>NW_018251640.1:17356-26426 GCF_001263595.1 Phalaenopsis equestris
TATCCTGATAGTTTTAGTTTTCATGCAGGGTGACATCGTTGTTTAGCATGCAAATTTGTGTAAGCATAAAAGTATAACATAAAAGTATAAGAAAGACAACGTTGAAAACTATAAAAGCGTACCTGGCGAGTCTTCTCGTTCCACCGCCTGAAACTTAAAATTCATGTCAGGGCAAATTTATATAGAGGCAAAAAGTAAGATTTTGGTAGTTTTCCTAACCATAAGTCATATCTTGGTGGGTTCTTATGAGTTTAATTAAGGATGATTTTACCAAGCAAAATATATTGAGTTTAGTAGATCTCCGAGGTATCCAACAGATCTAGAGAAAGAAGCATGTCTATGCTACTCTCTAGATGCCTGGTGGGAAATCTCGAGTTCTTTTAAACTTATTATGTTGCTTAATAATTCATCCTATAAAACACCCTAATGCTCAATGAACATTGATGTCTCAATTATCCCCGAGAGTAAGGTAATTATCATCTGCAATTTAATTTTGAAAATTATGTGGGTGAAGACTCTTAAAGAGGCAAATTAGTGCCAAATCTTGACTTGGGCTTGTAGTGTTTGAAAGATGTTTTTATTTTCAATGTTGTTTACTTTTCTAATCCTTATTTAAATGAAACTTGATTTAGCCTAAGTCACTACTAAGCCCTTAAGATTTTTGGTGAGTGTCTTAGTCATTGCAAGAAATTGACTTATAAGTGATGGTGATGATTCATGTTTTTGTTTTCTTTTGTTCATCAAATAGGGGTATTAAATTAGTGAGTCATTGACACCCAAAATCATACCCCTAAATCTAGGATCGTTTAATCGGCTAGACTCCCAAATTTATGTAATTTAAGGAAATTACAAATTTATCCTTTTTAATTAGGACAAGTGAGGTTGGTTTCTACCAGTTAATCCCTTGTGCTTAAAACATCCAAATATATTAATTAGAATAAAAAATTTCCCATTTCCCTTTCTGAAATTAGGCCTAAATGTTAATTAAGGGTAAATTTCCAAAATTACACATTTACCCTAAGGCTCTATCACTTCATAATTCATTAAATTTAATTCAAATGACTTTGGAATTTTTATCCTACCTTACTCATGGGTCAATTGATACATCAAAGGAGAAAGTGTGATTTTTCAAAATTTAATTTATCAATATAATTATTTTTAATGCAAAAGTAGGATTTTTCAAAGAAAACTCCTAACTTGACCAAGATAAATCCTAATCCCTTGAAATTTTTACTGGAGATTGGGTTAGACCATAGAAGACTTTGGACCAAATTTCATGATTTTTTGAATCTTAAAACATCCAAATATATTAATTAGAATAAAAAATTTCCCATTTCCCTTTCTGAAATTAGGCCTAAATGTTAATTAAGGGTAAATTTCCAAAATTACACATTTACCCTAAGGCTCTATCACTTCATAATTCATCAAATTTAATCCAAATGACTTTAAAATTTTTATCCTACCTTAATCATGGGTCAATTAAGACATCAGAGGAGAAAGTGTGATTTTTCAAAATTTAATTTATCTATATAATTATTTTTAATGCAAAAATATGATTTTTCAAAGAAAATTTCTAACTTGACCATGGTAAACTTTAATCCATTGAAATTTTTACTGAAGGTAAGTATAGGCCAGAGAAGCTATTGGACCAAATTTCTTGATTTTTTTCATGATTTTTTGAATTTTATTTGAGTTTTAAGAATTATTTTAAGTTATGGGGTATTTATTAATTATAAAATATTTTAAATGTGGAAAATTAAGTTTTATATTTTTATTAAATCTCTATGATGTCAAGAGAAATAGAGAAATAAATTTCACATTTTCCTGATTTTTCTTTGAATTATTGGAATTATTTTAATGAAAATCTATTTTTAGCCTTTAAAAATTATTTTGAGCTTCAAAATTCAATATCTTTATTTAGAAAATTAGGAAAAATATCCCAATTGTTACTAAGTGCTTAGGAAGAAATTTACAGCATTTCTATGAATTTTATTCTTTTTGTAATTTTTTTTGGATTTTTTAAATTATTTAAATGTTTAAAAATAGCTAAAAAAAATCAAGTTTTTATTTTAAATACCATTTTATTTTTAAAAAACACCCATGATCATAGAGAACTCAAAAAATAAGTTTTTATAAATTTTTGAGTTATATTTTGATCATCAAAAATCATTTTAGTGCCAAAAAGGATATTCAACTTGAAAAATCAATTTAGGCCATCAAATGTACTCAAAATGCTTTGAAATTTTTATGAGGAGTACTTTGGATTTTTTACAACAGTGGAGCTCAAAAATCAAGTCATTTAAATATTTTTATTTTCCAAAATTAATTACCATAGTAGTTTAGGGTTTATGAAGATTAGGTGCATTTTAAATGACTTGACTCATGAGGCTTAACTCATGAAATTATTTCTAAGGGGTCCTCTAGTCATGCTGGACCATTTAAAATTTTCTTAGAATTTTTTAATCAATATGCTAATTTCCATGATTATTTTAAGGAAATAATGTGCAATATCTTGAAAAATATGGATATTTGTATAGGAACCTCCTCTATATTTGGAAAAATTAGAGGATGTTTCCCTTAATAAAGGCTACAACATGTCAAAAATTCAAGCCAAGGTGATGTATCAATATGCCCTACAAGCTTGGAGAATCAAAACATTCAAATCAGTGTTTAATTAATTAAAAATAAAATATGCATAAAATGGACTCCAAATCATTTCCACATTGTTCTCCTCTATTCAATGAGTAAGAGGGTATTTTTATTTTATTTTTGTGATTTTTCTACACAAAGTTATGTTTTTTTGAAGTTAAGGGTTTATTTAAAAAAGAAAATCCCTATTTTTCTATTTAAACGCGCGACGCTGACTGTATCCTCGACAGCGCGCTCTGGTTGGACGACGCCATCCATGTAACCACTGACTCGGCCTGCGGTTCATGTACGGATGCGCAGTCTGGCTCGATCTCCTCCGTCAATCCGATAAACGCGCGATCGGACGGCTCCCCATCATCGTCCCCGATAGAGTGATCCCGTGACCGTCCACACTAAAACCCTAAGATCTCAGCCTAGACTTAACCAAATCACTTCGGGTTTGATCTTGTGAACTCGTCTAAGTGAGACGAACACATCCATACGGTAATCATGTAATTAAATTAAGTCTAATCAAATGGAGAATTGAAATAGGCTCGGGAGGAGGAGAGGTTCAATACCTTGGATCTGAGAAGTGAATCTTCAATCAGAGGTGCTCGACACATTTGTTGGAGTGCAAGGAGGCTAGGGATTGAGCCTCTGGTCTTGGTATAAGGCCTAGGTATGAATTTGACCAAGCTTAATTTTAGGTGTTGGTCTAGAGCTATGCTAGGGGCTCTATGGAAGGGGGATTTGATTTAGCTTCTTCCAATGTTGTAAAGGTGTGGGTGAGTTTAATTTGAGTTTGGTGGAGTGTAGAAGTGTGGAGAGCTCTGTCCTGTCTCTGGCAAGGTTTTGAGCTAAAAAACTGGGCTCCGGCAAGGGGATTCAAGGTAATGTGGGGGATGGATTGCACTGAGGAGGTCTCAAAGAGGCCTTGTGATCAATTTGGGGGAGTCTCTTAGAGAAATTTTCAGCTCTTCTCCATGGCTGTGAAGGGGAGCTTTTATAAAAAAATAGTTTGGGGTGGCTGTCATGGCCAATCGGTGGGTGAAATGTGCTGCCTAGGTGGAGGGCAGAGAGGCTCCAACATTTAATTTGGATGAGGTGGCCTCTAAGTTTGAATTGAGTTTAACCCCATGGGGGTCACTCTCAATTTTGGTGTTTTCCGGCCACTAGGCCGGCCTTCCATTCCAGGGGAGGTGTCCAGGGAGGTTAGGTAAGCCAGGGGAACATGTCACAACAATTTAATGAGTTTAGGCTTTGTTTTAGTAAAAATATCCTAAGCTTAAGCAAATATCGAATGAAATTCCTTAATTTAGGGGACCTTTGGTCCATGGCTTAGTTTAGGTGGTTTTAAGAGGTTTAGGTTGGCCATTAGGGTCCAACAAATGGCTGTGGAGTCATTAATTTTATGACTTTAGGATAGTTAGACCATCTTTAGTGCATGGGTTCAATGTGGGTTCAACTGATCAAATCTTGGGTTTCGGCTAGGCTAGCCATGTAAATTGACCCAATTGATTGATAAACATTGTGAAGATGATTGTTATGAAGATTTTTGGTGAAGGGTTGAATGATTTTGAGTTCAATTGGTGGGTCAATTTGAGGAATTTTTGAAATTTGGTCAATTTGGGCATGTCGGGTTAGACATGGGTCTAGGTTGAGCTGGCCTTGGGTTAAGTCCAAATTAAATGTTCCACATGATCAAGAGAGATGTTGTGAAGATTTTTAATGAAGAAATAGAGTGGAAATTTCGGGGTTAAGGCCCTCAATTTTGTAAAATTTGGGGACATGGCTAATTTGGGACAAAATTGGGGATTTTTGGACTTAAGTTGAAATTAAATGAAATTGGGGATTCACCAAGGCCAATTTAAGGTCAAATTTGATGTGTAGGAATGTTAAGAAGATTTTTCAACACAAGTTGTGGCAAATGGAGTAGGTCATGAGTTCAATTTAGTGGAACCAAGTCATGGGGCCAAAATTGGGTTTTTGGTTTAAATCAAAATTGGGTTCAAATCATGAAATAATTAGGCAAATAATTAGGCTTGGATTTGGTCTAGATTGGTCATATCAAGGGTGAATTTGAGTTTATAATTGAAATTGGGGGAAATTGAAACCAATTGGATAGACATTTGAGGTAGATTTGGGGGAAAATTAGTCTTTAAAAGGCAATTTGGGGGTTTTGATGAAATATGGTCAAATTGACCAAATTGGATCATATAATAGTTGAGAAAAATGAAATTGGGAATATTTTGGAGGGTTTGGGAATTTTTGGGATTTTTTGGAATTTTTGAAATTTTGGGCTAAGGAGGGGTATTTTGGTAATTTGGCAAATTTTGGTGATTTTGGGTAGTTTGGGTGTTTTCAAGGTGTTTGAAATGATTTTTGAACCAATTTGGGTATTTTGGGTAGATTTGGAAATTTTGGCCAAATTTGGGGTCCCAAAGGTATCTAGGTAATTTGGGGAATTTAGGGGTAAAAGGCTAGGTTGGGTCTCTTGGTAGAGTTGGAGTACCAACCACCATTAATAAGCCATGGACCAATGGAAACTTCATTTTGGGTCCTCTATGTAGTGGTCTTAGCTAAACCCTAGCCTAGGGCTAGTGGGTTTAGGGGATCACCTACATGAGTCTCCCAAAAGTATCAATGGACCAAAGCCTAGAAGTTTAAGTTTAGGATTGTGAGTGATTGTGAGTGCAAGTATGTACCTTAAGCCCTAGACCAACACCTGGAGTCAACACTAAGATCCAGCAGTCCTAAGGGTGGCTCATCTTGAGTTCCCCCATAATGATCCCACCTACTAAGTGCTGGAGGTTATGATCAATATGTGGAATTTCAAGTTGAGTAGAGAAGAGTTTGGAATATCTAATGATAATGGTTCCTTTTCTAATTTTTTAAGTTCTAAGAATAGTAAATAGGAAAGTTCTATGGCTAAACCTTAGGCTACTAAAGCGGAAAACTAAACCTCAACCAACAGTGAGGTCAACACAGATCTACAATAACAATCTCTTTCTTAGAATTAAATAATAAGTTATAGGATTTTGAGGATGTTTGTCTAGTGCAACATAAATCCTCACATCATCTTTAGATCTTTGTGCAACAATGTTATACAATTTAAGCCCTACTCACCTCAGGCTCTGAGGTTGTCGTTTATTATGACATAAATCCTCTCATTTTCCAGGCTATTTGTGTGATCATGTCATGCAAATATAAGTCTAATTAATAAAATTAGTAGGATGAAACAGTTAATAATATTTCTTCAAAAGTGAAGTCAAATCATAGGATATTTTGGGAAGTCATTGAGGTTCTCTTCATGATTCGTAACATCCCCTAGTTTTTCTCATTTAGATTTCATAATAATTATTGCAAATTTGAGTCTTGCCCATTTGATACTCCTTTATCTGACCTTTGAAAAGTCCTACTTTTGAAATTCTTGAAGACAATATTTTATGATATGAATCAAGAGTTTTCTTAAGTGACTTCGATCATTTAAGATATAATTGATTATAGGGGCTTGCTCTAATAAGAAACTTTAGAACTCAGCTTAATATAAACCTATCTAATCTTTCATGTTAGATAGGGGAAAATGTGTCAGTCAACATAAATAGTTTCACAGACTAAAACATATGTCATAAATTCATTAGTTTTATTAATTAAGCCACACCAGTAACTAATGTGTCTATTCCTCGGGATAGATGCATTACTTGCAGTGTTGTGCTTGTTTATTTAAATTATTGTCTATATGAGATCAGCCAGGTATTGTATTTTCCAAAATTAAAATATTACTTTCCAAAATTAAATATATATATATATATATCATCTCACATATGGCGACCGACCGACAAGAATGCAAACAAGTTTCGAAGTAATTGAATTCTGACTTTTTCTAATTTAAACAGTTAAATTTTTCATTGACAAAACAATGCCAGACTAAATTCCACTTGTCGCTCCACTCGAGTGTTATTATTGGGAAATTTATATACACACCTCTAAATTCTAATGTATTTGCATATCAAACACCTAAACTTTAAATTTTACATACTATGCTTAAAAGATGTATTCACTTTTTGAAAATAAAAATAATAATATCATAAAAATTAAAATATGATATGTAAATTTTGGGTGGTATAAATGTAAATAAGTAAAGTCTTGATGTTAGATGCATAAATACATAAGAAATTGGTGGTATGGATGTAAATGCCCCTATATTTAAAAAAAAAAAAAACCTTTGTTTTTGTATACTCCAAAAATATATTTATTGGTTTTCTTATTTTTGAGCGAATCAAAATAGAAAATAAAGAAATGAGTAAAAATTTTAATTAGTTTGGAGGTGCAAATTTATTTATTAATTATTTTCTATATATATTTATTTATCAGATTTTTTTAATAAATATTTTGTATTTAGTTAGAGTTTAACATGAAACTTGCACTTTCATGAAATTATATTTAATATACAAATTTATATTAAAAATAAAATTATTTTTTTAATTTATAAGATATTTTGAAATGTTTGTAATATTTTTAAAATTTTCAATCATAATGAAATATAAGTTCTAATTTTAAATTATGTGATATTAAAGGTCATATATTTCAAGTTGAGGGATAAGGGTCTATCTTTGCACTTGTAAACTTATAATGGAGCATATTGACTAGGCTATACACTCTGGTTTTTTCTCTTATCACATAAAAACCGTGATTCTTCATATATGCAACAGTTTGGAGTCGCAGATGGGGGCTAAAGTTCTATTGATAAAAGTCTATATTTCATCTATAGATGACAATTAAATACACATGCTTCTGGATCAAACAACCATCTTTTGAAGGTACAATCTTAAAGTCTAAGATGCCAAGCCTCTACTCCATTTTCCAAAGATATGCATCAATTTGCTAGTGAAGGAACTTCTTTAGAATCGCCTAAAGATCATATATGAAAAATGAAGGAGTCCTAGAATGAGATCCCCCAACTTTTCTATGAAGCTCGACAACTAACAGTTGTGCATACTATAGAGGCACAACTAACTCGAAATCCATAGACTAGATGTGGATAGTTGACATCTTCTCTATGCATTGAAGTTCCCCTTCAAGAAGTTGTACTTTTGGATGCTACTAGCTCTAAACATTAACCTTCTATAATCAAGCCTAACAGTAAGCCTCTAACATGCATGGAGAATGTAGCTCGACCTTACATAATTACTACCAAGTTACAATTTCTACTTACTAGTGAGTTTGCTATGCAGTTTATAATCCATTTCTCAACTCAACGTGGATCTCAAGAGTCTTCTCCACTCGCAAAGATTGTCTATCAACACCTTTTCCAACGGGTTTTAAGCTTTCAAGCAGTAATGCTTATGATGGGATTTATGATCCATATGAATATGTGAATCATTTCAGAGCAATCATGCAAATATGACGTGCTCTTGAAGTTCTTCTTTGTCCTACCAATTCATTTCAAACTAAAGGATCATTAAAGTCTCCTCTCCCTACTCCGCAGCTACTACCGACCACGTACGTGCCACTATCTGTTATCGTGCATCTATAGTGTTTCGTTTCGACCATAACTATATTTCTTGTACTCGCTGCCATGTTGATATGATCATCGTTTTCAGTTGCTCCACAGTGCCCTTAGCAAGCTTACGATCATGCACGTAAGGTGTACCTACACGAATGTGTGCCCTTGCATTTCTGCTTCTTTGTAGACCCTGCTTGCATTTGTGCTTCTTTGTGGACCCTATTACATCTTTTTAACATGTAATTGTGCTTATTTACTCACGCGCACGTGCATGCATGCTTACATGCCAAAACGAAGGGTCGCTACATTGGCCACCAACAACACTACCGGCAATGACATAATTCATTGATGTATTATTTCAGGTGATACAAACTTCCATTTCTTAAAATTGGGGGTAGTCGATACATCATCAACAAATTCTATTATTTAGCATGAATCTCAAGATAATTTTTGAGCAATTAATATTCTAATTCAAATTAAACTTCTTCTAGGGCTTCATTTTTCATCAAATTAATGTTCAAACTAACTATCTCGATAAGATGAACCTAGTGATGCCAAAAGTGGTTCAATTCACGTCTGATCGACCCCAGATCGAGCCATTGAACCATATTAAGTTGTCTTGTGTAGTTAATTGGAGGGTTAAATAAACTCCAATTATGAGGTGCTTATAGTCAAATCGAAGGCTTCAGTGACAGGAATCCAATGTGCCAAAGATCCCTTAATTCTAAGGTCATTAAAGCCCTAAAACATAAAAAAAAATCCCTTCATATGATCAAGGGGAATCAACCTTGGTCGTTCAATCGAGTAGTTATGGGACTTATTGACCAAAAAACAAAAATGCCACTTCTTTTAAGCTTATAAATAGACTACCTCTCTTCACTTGATGGGAGAGAACGGAAGAGGAGAAGCCTTTTTTCAGTGTTGTTATGGACTGAA
>NW_018251640.1:27598-40066 GCF_001263595.1 Phalaenopsis equestris
TGTGTGTGTGTGTGTGTGTGTGTGTGTGTGTGTGTGTGTGTGTGTGTGTGTGTGTGTGTGTGTGTGTGTGTGTGTGTGTGTGTGTGTGTGTCCTTGGGAGGCACAACTTAATAATTGAAGTTATGCATACGCTCTTCATTATTATCATTATTGATTATATAAATAAACTTGAGCTTAGATTTAAAAAATAAACTAAAACAATTTCAACTCTTTATTATGTATAAAATGAAAACAAACTCATACATAAAATATAAATATAAATAATAAAAAAATAAATTTATTTAGCTAATTCAATATTTATAGCAAAAAAAATATTTTAAGCTAGCAGCAGACCCCCTAAATCCGCTCATGGATATATGGATACAAAGATACAATAGAAAAAGGCTCTAGTCTTTGAAAGAAAAAGCATATTATTCCTATACATTTATTTTTAAGTATATTTTAATTTTTGAACCGTCAAAGTTAAAATCAAGCCCACTGATTTTCAGAAAAAAATTATGTGCGATAGACGTACGCAGCACTGCGTACGATATTGAGGTTATACCGAGAGTATAGGGGGGGTTACATCCGCGGTATAGTCCCTTGTAACCTCCCTGTAACCTTCTGTAACCTACCTGTAACCTAAAATAAGTTTCGCGCTTCCGTTATCATATATTAAAAATTTATTAGTAGGTTACAGGTAAGTTACAGATGGTTACAGTGAGGTTACAAGGGGTTATATCCTCTTGTACCATCGGTATAACCTCAATATAGAACGCAGTGCTGTGTACGTCTATCACACACAAATTTTTTCCCCAATTTAGGGTCTGTTTGGGGCAGCTGCAGTCTATTGAATAATTTGCTAATAAGCTTATTAAAAATAATCTGCTGATAAACTAGGTGTTTTGTCTATTATAAATTTTTAGTTTTTGGAAAAGCCAGACCGCTGCCAAAAAACTGTCAATGTACCTAAATAGTCGTGGTGTGAAAATGCTGCATTCAGTTTTTCAAAACAATAAGCTGTTAAAACACAGTTTATCCAAACAATCTAAGTGCGTTTTCAAAACGCCACCACACCAAATAAGCTGCAACGCCACCACACTAAATAAGCTGCCACATATAAACCCTCAGTCACTTTTATGAGGTCTATTGATGCATGTACATCCATATAAATATTTTATGAATTTTCCTAATAATTATTATTCAAAAAATAAATCAAATGTATTAATAATAATTAACCTTGATAATAAATAAAAAATAATAAGTAAATCATGGACGGCGTCCTTTCTATTGTCATGACTATATTTTATTTGGATTGCTTAACCTAAACTGCAGTTCATTTATTTAGGGTGTTATAGTCGGCTAATTTGCCTTAAAATTAGCTTTGGCGTTATTTGTACAATTTTGTCTTTAAGTTAAATTTGCTTTATATGGCGATTATAATGCAAAAGTTGCCTTGTAATTGGCAAATTTGGCTTTAAGTTATGCGTGAATAGAAACCCATACTCCACCGATAAAGTTTCAGATAAATATATTTGAAATAATTTTTTTTTTCTTGAGCAAAATGGAACAAATAACAGGATTTAATAAATTTGAATTTAATAAATAAAACAAATAAAAATTAAATTTAACTTCTCGGCTACTTTATATAATCAATTTATGTTAAGGGTCCATGTGGGGCAGCTTATTTGGTGCGGTGACGTTTTGAAAACGCAATTGGTCTGTTTAGGTAAATTGAGTTTTGACATCTTATGCGTTTTGAAAGAGCTGAAAATAACGTTTTCACACTGCACATATCTCTGGCTGTTTTAAAAAAAATAAAAATTTGTAATAACCACCACATCTAATTTATCAGCAGATTATTTTTAATCGGTTTATCAACAGATTATTCAAATAGTGTACTACAAAACGCCCCCAAAATGTAGTCATTTTAGTTTTTATGAATTCAAAAAATTATTGAAGCTTTATTTTATTTTATTTTTATATTAAATTCATTTTTAAATTAAAAATTCTACCGGGAATGGTTTGTTCAATATATTTCTAACAGAAAGGAAAAAAATGGACATGTTATAATAATTTAATAGAACATTTGTAAAGATGCGAAGGAAGAAAAAAATATTTAATTCGAAAAAAAACAAAGAAAATCTTATCATTTGAGCCTTTCTCTTGGAATAACAAGGATAGGTTAGATCATGAGAGAAAATACAACATTTGGAAAATAAAATAAATGAAATAAGAGATATTTCATAGCATACTTAACACGAGAATGTAAAATCATTTACATGAGAGGGAGAGGGAAAGGAGGGAGAACTAAAGATGGAGGAGCATAAGAGTGAGACTAAGAGAGTTTGTGTCACTGGAGCTGGAGGTTTCATTGCTTCCTGGCTTGTGAAGCTTCTCCTCTCCAAGGGCTACGTGGTCCATGGCACCCTCAGAGATCCGAGTACTACTACCTATCTTTTTTCCTTATCTCTATTTTGAAAATCACTCTATTTTTCTTTGCTTGTTTCTAATTCATGACATGCAAAAGCTGTTGCACTCCTAATATTGTTTTTCTTATGCATCTCAACATCTTAAGATAACTTTCCCATTTGAAGTGACTTTTTTTGCAGGATTTAAGCAATATTTAGCTTACATTCAGTGGCTACTTTTAGGCATGATTTACGCATTATTTTGCTTAAATCAAGCCAAATAGAATTTTAAAGATGTTAAATTTGATTCAGTTTTAGCTAGTTCTCATATTAATTAAATTCAAAACTTATTATTACATGATTTAACATATTGAGAATCTTTTGTCTGATAAATCATAAATTTTAGTAATAACCATGTTAAATAGTTTCCAACTTTTTATCCTTCCAAGACTTGTTGAATCTGAATATATAGGATTTTCTAAATCTTACTTGTGGTCAGGGAGTCCATATCTCTTTTTTTAATGATTATATTTTGAGCCCTTAAATTTAAAAGTTAAATACCTTTATTCTTTTTCCAACATTAAGTATTGTTTTGATCAAATTGGAAGGCTTATTGAGCTTTGATATATATAAGGCAATGAAAAGAACACCCATTTGAAGAGATTGGATAAGGCAACAGAGAATCTGTGACTCTTTAAGGCAGATTTACTTGACTATGATGCTATTGTGGAAGCCATGTCTAGTTGTGAGGAGTTTTCCACGTTGTTAGTCCTGTTATATTAAGTGGAATTACAAATCCAGAGGTATCAAGTGTTTAATTTATGTTTTGTTGATAATATTCCTTAAGCCTATTTGTAGCCCAAATTGCACAGTTTCTTTGATAAGAAATCTTTCTTTAGGTGGAACTAATAAGACCTGCTGTTGTGGGTACAAAAAATGTTCTCAAAGCATGCTCGAAGACAAATGTGAAAAGAGTTGTGGTTGTTTCATCCCTTTCTGCTGTAGCAAGTAATCCAAATTGGCCACAAGGTACTGTGATGGATGAGAACAGTTGGTCTGATGAGGAGTTTTTTAAGGCCACTGAGGTAATTAATTAACTATATTTGAGAATTATGATTCAGGGTTATGATAAAGGGGGTTGAGAGAAAAAGTCCTTTGTGAAGGTTTTTTGAAGCATAAGCGTCCTACAATGTAGAAACTATTTTTTTCCTAACATAAATATAATGACTTGTCTTATTACAATTGAAGTAGCTTGCGCTTTATGTTTTATCAAGAATCATAATGTAATATATGATTTTAGATCCACTGGTTAGAATACTGGCTAGTTGTTTTTCTGGAATACATAATCAGAGGATTCATCTGGTCAAATGTAATTCTTAAGTGTAATTTTCAAACCTTAAAACACTTATAAATAAGGGTTAAAATTTTTAGCAATTGGCCTTGAGATTATTCAACTTTCAAATTCGATAAACATGTAGCAAAATAAAATGCAATTTGAATTACACCAATCCAACAATTTTGACAGAGATTGAACTTGAGTTCAAATGGACTAAGTCAAGCAATCATAAGCACAACTAGAAACCTCTATATGCTTTTAGAATATCAAATGGCCACTAAATTTTGTGTACTTATAATGCATTCGTTACAAGTTGATAATTACTCAACTTTGAGTTCATTGAGGCATTGAGATGTCATGATAAAAGGTGATTCTTTTATACTACTTTATGCAGTATCTTGATTTTAGTATAAATGATAGGAGTGTCTTTTAAAAAAAATATAAATAAGCCTTCTTCCAACACACTTAAGGATGACTTTTCATGGATTGAATTGCTAAATTTTGATAATTGTTTGGAGAACCAACAACATCCTTTATCTAGACTTCTTTGTCATTTTTTTGTGACTTGATACTCTCTCTGGTTAGAATGAAGGTCATGCCAACCATTCTCTAGCACTTGATTTTAAATGTTGATACTTAAGGTATTTGTGAGCTAAAATTGATGAACATCATCTATAATTGCCAACGATTTTCATTGATTGATGCCAACAATCACCATCAAATGACATGAACAATCCTTATTGCTCACCATTGGTAGATTCTAGCAACCATCATTGCTCATATGTCATTGCATAGTCATTTTCAGCCAATTAATGCTAATATACATATTTTCCATCTTTTAATTATTATTATTTCATGTTTTTAATGATTTTTACAGCACCTTTAATGTCATCCCTCACTGTTTGACATTCTTAAACATTATTATATATTGGCTAACACTTGTTATTAACCAACACAACATCCACCTTCTCAGTAAAATACATATTTTTCGAGATCAAAGCCTGTCACTATCAATACAATATAGATTTACGTGATTTTAATATTTTAAATACCATATTTTCTTTCCTATTATTATTATTTCACACTTCTGGAAAGTTTCTTGGTAATATTTTGCATGTTATAAGGGTTGGCAACACAATGAGGACTGAAAAAAACAAATGAGGTAAAAATGTTGTACTCGCATAATTATGTCACTTTCTAACACAGTTACACTAGTCTTTTTGGGTGTTTGGCATAATTACACTAGAGTAAAGCGTAGCTATGCCAGTTTGTGGAGTAGTTATGGACACTGACATAACTATGCCTACAATGAAACCAGTCGAAGTCTTGATTTTTCAATTTTGTGCATGGTGAATTCGGAAATTGATATATAAAGAAATGCCTTGGGACGCCTTAGGGAAGGTGTGTAAATTTGTAGAGGATTTTCACGGCAAGAATTAGGGTTCCACTTCATACTCTTCCTTTCCTTCTTCATTAAGGTAGTGGACTTTTAGGGTGCTTTTGGCTTTGAGTTTTGAGAGCTTTAGTATGAGAGCGAGATATTGAGTGCTGTATAATGAGGGAGATTAAGGAAAGTTTCTCAGTGTATGACAATGACCTGGTTTATGCAAAGAGAACTTGGCTTGCTTTTAAGTTTGTGCTTTTTTAAACTTGTTTCTTCAATATTTGTAATGAAACCTTCACTATTTCTCTATCTCATGTCTCAAAGATAAACTTGTTTTCATGCTCCCATGATATGAGGGTAGTTTTTCTCACGTTTTTACCATAATTTTTCTTGTAACCATTTTTTGGGCCTTTGAATTTCTTATGTTGATATGTTAATTTTTAGTTCTTCTTTTAGGTCTTAATTTACTTTGATTCGGAAATGATAAATTATTAAAATTTTTTGTGAGTTAGGACTTCTAGTCGTCGCCTAGAAAAATAAGTAGGTGAATGCATGATAACCTAATTTAATAAACATATTATAATTAGGAAATTGTATTCTAGATATGTGATCCAAGGAATTTTGGGAAACATTGCATGGTTATGTCCCTCTTAATTGAAATATGATATTCAAATATCACATAGGAAAACTCATACAAAAAATGTAGAGAGAACACTGTATAGTGTCACTGGATGTTGGACCTCAATACCTAAAAAAGATTCAAAGTTGTTACCTGTCTTTTTTCTTCTATTATTTTAGCTTTGCTGCAATTTTAGGACTGTTAGGATTTTCATTCATGTCACTTGATCACTTAAAATAAGAATCAATAATTTAATAAACAAGAACTTACCCTATTAGAAAGATCTAAACAATTATCATCATGAGATTGGTACACAGACTCTTTATCTGTGTATTACTAGATCGACAAATATGCTTGTGTGTTTGATAGACCTGTCTCATAGTAGATTTTGGGCTTTAAGTTATTAGCACCATTTTCACAGTTAAGAGCCAAAAGTTTATGGATAATTTTAGTTGAAACACTTGATTTTAGTTTGAATTGTATTATGCTTTCCTGCTTATTTGTGTTGTTACTATAATTTTGTTTTCTTATTTTTAAAAACATAAAAATAAAAAAATAATTTTTCCATCTTTATTTATGTTCTTGTGATTGTACATTTATTAATTTAGCAATTGAATAAGCTAAGGATTGGTCCGCTAACTATAAGGTCAAATTGATTGCTTGTGCCTTTTCTAGCTCAAGTATTTTGAAAATGGACAATGACATCAGGTTGATATTAGCTCTTAAGTCACAAAGGGCTCTTCCTATAAACTTCTCTCCTATGACACATGGGATGGAAAGCTCCCAAGGTCCTTCATCTTTTGAGGTAGCTTCTTCTGCAAAATAACACTAAATTCCTTGGTCAAGGGTATAGTCTCAAATTGCCCTAATCTTCTTTTACTAGTCAATATATCCTTCATGAAGTTGGCATAGCTAGACATCTATTCTAGTGCTTCAGTAGAAGGTATGTTAATAGTTGTTTGCTTGAACACTTTTAGGAATTTGGAGAATTGTTGATCAACTTTCTGTTTTCTCAATCTTTAGGGAAAAGGTAGTGGCAATCTTTCCTCAGGGTCAATCTTAATGGGTGAGACAGGTCTCTCTACCTCCATCTCCCGAGTCTCTGGTACACATCCTTGGGTAGGGTCTAATTCTACTCGATCTTCTCCCCGCGAGGTTTCTTCCAACTCTTTTCCACTTCTCAACCTCATAGTCTCAATTCTTTTTTCTTTAGGATTTTACTTCAGTGTTACGTGGGACTGTACCTACAGGTCTATTATTTGTAGCATTTTTCAGCTGTCCTAATTGATGTTCAATTTTCTTAATAGATACAACATGGCTATGTTATTGGTTCCCTTTTTATATTTTCACGGGCTGAGCGTTGGCTTGGAAACCTAGTGGGTAAGGTTGTTTTTGAGAGTTGGCCCCTTGGTTATTCCCATGACTTATAGAGTTGGTTTGAGAGTTTCTCCATTGTTGAGGGGGTATTATTAGATTGAAGATTTTGGTGATTTTCTCAACCTGGATTGTATGTATTTTAATAAGGGTTAAGGCAATGTTTTCTTACAGCATTAACAGACTCCAAAGTTGCATGCTCTGATGTACCACTGGTCCATAAATCAATCCAACATTAGATGGAAGTCTTTGCATAGGATTCATCCCCAAATTATCTGACTTCTTATAAATAGCAAGAACTTGGGTAGCAAGGATATATAATACATTATATTCATGCACGCCAGCTACTCTTTAGTGTGCGACTCTCTTAGAAGGTCATTGAAAATTGTTTGTGGTCATTTCTTTAATCAATTAGTAAGCATCCTAAAATGGTTTGGACATTAATGAACTTCCTATAGCAACATCTACTATGGACCTTAGGGAACTTACCAATCCATTATAAAATATTTAAATGATTAGCCAATCAGATAAGGTGTAGAGTGGGCACCTCATAAGTGGTCCTTGAATCTCCCTCATGCCTCATAAATGGAATCTCCATAAATTTGGGTGAACAAGATAATTGTGTTCCTAAGTTTAACCATCTTTAATGGAGGAATATATTTTTCCAAAAAATTTTGGGCTAGGTAATTTGAGGTTGTGATTGATTCTATGGAAAGAGAGTTAAGTGACACCTGAACTTTGTCCCTTAAAGAGAAAGGGAAATGACTATGTCTAACGACATCATTAGGGGTTTCGTTTTATTAAAATGTGGTGTATAATTCAAGGAAGTAGGCTAAGGAACTATTTTATTCCATTTGGATTATGACAGGTCTCAACTCAAAGGTGTTGGCCTCTATAGAGAGATGGTTGATGCTCATCAGGATTTCCTCAATAAAAACGTTAATTGTTTCATATTGAAGATGTTAGGGCTAGACATCTGAAAGGGTGTGTTAGTGAGTGAATGTGATCTCATGAGGAAAAGCTTAACAATTTTTTAAGCAGAAAAATCTCTAGTTTACAGATCTGATGAACCTAGCTTGGTATTAACATAGAGATTTTAAATTCTAAAATCCTAATAAAAGTAAAATAAATCACAAGAAATAGAAATAAAAAAGAAGGAAAATTATCAAAACTTTCTTAAAGATTAATGAGGCTCGCGCCTCTGTTATTTTTGGATCGTGGTGATCATGGCTTTCCTAAATATTTCCCTTTGTGCTTGTTTTCATTTGGGAATATGTTACTTCTTATGCCTATGTCTAGGTTTTGTGAAGCTTAGAATCCATAAAATTGAGGATTCCTCAATCCTCATGACATTTCATATGACAATTCTAATCCTCTAGAGTTATTGTAGAATTTCACTAGAATATGTCTGTTCTTTTGGAATTTTGTGGTTTTGTTTTCACTACACAACACTTAGAGGTCATAGTTTTACAAAATATTTTAACTATCTAGTTGATCAAACTATGAGTAAATTAAGTTCATAGGTTAACCAACAACGTGGGCCATGAAACCATAAGAACATATTATAGGAAAAACATCTCTGAAATTAATGATGAAAACTACTACCCCTACATTACAGAGACACAAAAAATAGTATATAGTATAGCCACACAATGTTAAAAAAACTATAGATACAAAATATGTGCTCATCTTCAATTCAAGAGATAAATTGAAGTAAAACTTACAATAAAGACTTGTCCTCACCATTAGAGCAGCACCTCTCCCTCTCATACAAAAAATATCCAGGAACTCAGAAGAACTCAAATTGAAAAATTACCACCCAAGGTTTCAATCCAATGAAAGGAGTAAAACCTAATGAAAGAGCTATCTTTAATAAACATATCTCTTTTTTTACATCTTTCTTACATTCTCCAGCCACCCAAGTTCACTTAAGACCAACCTCATGAGCAGATATATAGGCAAAACTTGATAAAGGCAAGAAAATTCTTGCCAAAAATAAGTTCAGTAAACTAGGCGAAGGCGCACTGTAAATCCTGCGAGGGCACACTGGATACACCTGGAGTGTGCCTCGACTACGGAGCTGATGCATGCGTACTAGAAATTTTGATGTGCGCAGGTGCTCTACTGTGAGCTCAGGCACTTTGGGATGGGCGCATGTGCTCTGAACATGGTGTAGGTGCGCTAGAGTTAAAGCAAGTGTTTTGGATGTGTGATGCAGGTGTGCTTGTCCAAAATATTACTTTTGGTTTGATTTCTGCACTTTTTTGCTCAAATTTTACGTCCACTCTGTCCCTTAAACAATTAAGACAACAATATCATTCTCAAGCATAATATTATTAGAAAAAATGTAAAAACATTGGAAAATGTGCAATAGAAATGTCACATATTTAGTTCATATTGCATGTACTATAACTCTACAGTTAGCTGACCACTTTGTGACCTATCCTAGAGGGCAAGTAAGTTTTGGTTAAAATTGGAAACTTTATCTTTTCTACTAATTTTTTATATTGGACATGGAAAAAAATAAGGACATCTCCATGTACTCGATATACTCTTTGTTAGCCAATGTATAGACCATGTTTAAATTATAAAAAGGAGAACTTCCTATGAGAGTGAATGATTAGGAAATTTCTTTTGATGTTCTGAAATCTATGAAGTTTTCCCAAGACTATAGAGATGATTAAGGCCATAGCGTAGATGTGGTGGCAGGGTTAGTTGATAGCCAAATTTCTAAATTTGTGGAATTAGACCCAAAGAGCAAGCCATGGTGGTCAAATTTTATGATGAAATTACTACAAAAGAGTTTTCTCTTCTATGTGAGGTGAACCTTTGAGTTGTTAGGGATATATTTGAGCTTGAAGAAATCACTACCCATGAAAAGCTTATAGGATTACCCATAGACGGAGCTCAAGTAATAGGATTAGAAATTTTTCTTGAGGTTGAAGAGTGTGACTTTTTAAGAGAATCCTTTACAACATCCCTCATGAGTTCTACTAAGCCAAATGAGTTATAAAAGTAGGAGGTGCTGAGAGTTTTGGACTAAGAAGTGTTTTTAGGGTTTATAATCTGATTCGACACCCGACATAATGTTCAAAAGATTATTATAAGAGTGATATTAATAAATTACTGAAATTTTTGAACTTGGGTATGGGAAAGAACACATATACATAGAAAGATCATAGATTAGAAATGAAAATTAACGACTACGAAAATTCTCCAAGTCCATTAAAAGTTGGGATGATTTATGTGAGATTATTGAGACGACATTTTGATCTTCAAAAACCCTTTTAGACTTGATTTGGTCTAGTATGGTCTGGTTCAGAATGTTAAACCAAGCATTATTTCAGTAGTCACACGGAGAGTTCTCTATTGATCTGAGTGCTTTTGTGTTGGTTGCTTCAAATTTGCTTTCAATTTATATAATTTACTATGTGTGTGATTTTACTTTGTAGATTGTCATGTTAGTGTGGTTCAAAGCTATTGCCAGAGTAGGTTTCACTGTACTCTGTTAATCTTACTATGATTTTATTCTATTGTGAAAAGATTTCCTATTGTTACGTTTAGATAAAACCTTCATTATAAATATAGATATTCATTAAATGGTGATTATAATTGATTTTCAAATAAATGATCCATTCTTTTTAATAAATTCTAACTAAACCCTTAAAAGCTTTAGAATAATTAGAAGGGTATAATTAAATTGTAGTAATTAACAAGGATAATAAAGTGTATAAATTTTCTCATTAAATAATTGGATTAATTGTAAATTTTAAATGGATTTTAATATTCTAGAATTCGTGTTTAGGAGTCTTTAAGGATTGCAAATTGAGAGAGATTAGATGACAAAAACTATGAAAGAAAAATCTTCAATCAAACGCAATAATTCTCATTAAAATTAAAGATCATTTTGGCCTAAGAAGACAAAGAAAAATAAAAATAAAAAAATGGAAGACACTAATTGAAAAGAAAAATTAAAACAAAAAAAGTGCCTAGTAAAATTTATCAAGAAGCTTGAGGTTGAGTTTAAAAAATTGAAACTTGTGTTTATATCTTTTCCTAATTAATTTGGCTTAACCATTTTTAATAGAATTATTAAATATTTTATTAAAAAAACAAAGAGATTTTAGAGTTGTTTGATTGAGAATTAATCAACTTAAAATTATCTTCGAGAGATGAAAATATTGCAGTCACACCTGGCTACGCATTTTAAAAGCTGCCTAGTTTTAGAAAGAGGGGAATTAAAGGAAATGCTCACTTTTTAGAGATAAATAGTAATCCAACCTTGAAATAATATTTACACTTCTTTCATTACACTTACATATTCTTGTTAAAAAATCAGAAAGTCACATATGAGAACACAAACATAATTAATTCTTAGCTAAATATGTGATTACCCGAGAGAAAGTAATAGGTACGTTTGATGGAATCAATACAATGTAAATTTAAGAAATTTGCTAATTTAAATACCTATTTTATTCCCTACTCATCATGATTTTATATTTGTGGAAGAAATGATATTTTATAAGTTTCAAGGGTTGAAAATGAGTTGTGGATCCAAAAACACTATGCAGGAAAAAATGTCATACTGCCGCCGTAAATTACACAAGTCTCTATGGGTGTATGGCATAATTATGCCAGAGTGAGGTGTAGTTAAATCAGCCTACATCCTAATTATGTCAGGCATGTGCACTATTATGGTGATGCTAGTTGAATGCTTGATTTGATTACCTTTTCATGACAAATTTAGTAAGTTATTTATAAAGTAATACTTTGAGTTTCTCTAGAGGAGAGTGCACACTTAGAGAGGATTCTTATGATAGGAAATAGGGTTCCACCCGAGGATTCTCTTTCTTCTTTCTTAAGGAAGGGGAATTGTCGGGTGCTTTTAACTTTGAGTTCACAGAGTCTTAGTATGAGATAGAGATTGAGTGATATGGTGTGAGGGAGATTATAGAGAATTCCTCATTGTAGGATGAGGACTTCGTGCTATGTGGATGGAACATGGCTACATTTTAAGTCGTTTTAAGTCTGTACATTTCTGCGCCCTAGTGCAATTCTCCACATTTTGGTCATTTTGCTCCAAATTCACTCATTTTTGCATCTTTTTCTCCATTGACCATAATTCATCATTCCTGCAACAAAACCTCAAAAATACCTTTCTTTAAAGTGCAATATCATTAAAAATAGAATAAAAGAGGTATGAAAATCTCAACATATTTTTCTTTGGTCAAAATCCCCCAAACTTAACTATTACTTGTCCTCAAGTAATTTTAATACTATATAAAAGTTATAATCTACTGCAGTAATATTTTAATTCAGAAACACTATAAGTTTGATTTAGATAAATATCATAGTGAGATTTTCA
>NW_018251640.1:41006-42652 GCF_001263595.1 Phalaenopsis equestris
ATCACATCACATTACAATCCACAAAGTACACTAAATGAAAGTCCAATTACATACTCATTCCTTTTTCTCATAAAAAGATTACATAACATAAAAATAAACAAAAAATGCAAACATCAGTTCATCAATCTCATTCTAAATATCAAAATCCCAAACTATTTCATCGTTGCCTTGATCAACAGGTGGATCGGGTTGATACTGAGTATATCGGGGGCATTCAGGAAATGTAACATCAGGCTCTCCTCTATAGTGTCGGGCCTGAGCATCATAATAGGCTATTTCAAAATCAGAATGCCTCTGCAGGTACTCACTCTCATAATCATGTCGGCTTTCTAAACCTCAAATCCTCTCATTTATTAAATCTATGCTCTTCCGCTGCAAGGTCAACTCATTCATCAAATCTGCTAAGGTAGGGGAGCTAGAAGGAAGAGGAGGGTCATAACTTGTAGAGGGAACGTCTCTACTCGTAGAAGGTTCCTGACTCCTAGTTCTAGTTCTCCATTTCTCATGGGATACATAAGTTTTCAAATTCGATTTACTAATGGGTTTCATAGGGTGAACCCACTCTTCCTCTCCAGCTTCCACTCCAGAAAGTTGGCAAAGTGCATAAATAAGTCCAGGATGTCCAAGACCTCCACTAGTCTTACTCCTTGCCGTAGTCAGTATATTCTTGAAAATAATCTTCCCCACAATTATAATTTTGTTATTCTGAATACAGAAATTCAGAGTAGCTCTATCTCTAGTTATTTTTTTTTCTTCTCTTTTTTTTTCATTTGGATTGCTTTCAATCCTATATATTTTTATTTTCTTTTCAGGGATTGTTTTCAATCCTTTCTTTTTTCCTTTGTCAAGTGAGGATTACTATATCTGGATAGCCTTTAATGATTTTGAACTTCACTTTTCCTTCCCTAAATTTGAAACTCAAAGTATTTCTTTTCCTTTTTGAAAGATTTTGATTACTATTCTCGTTGGATTGATAGTTAGACTTATATATATTAATATCCTATATATTCTCATTGGATTGATAGTTAGACTTATATATATGGATAGCCTTTAATGATTTTAGAACCTCACTTTCTTTAATGATTTTGTTTATTTTTAATGATTTTGAATTTCAAAGCATTTCTTACCTTATAAGTATTTCATAGCTTTTACATCATTGAGACCCAATCTTTTTTTCTCAATTGAAATTCCAGATTCTTAATACCTTAAAATATAGTTTCCTTTACTTTAAATAGTTAACTATAATCTTATTCTCTTATACTAAATATCTTAAGTTACAAAATTAATTTTTATTACAAAAATATTTCTTTAAATCTACCATAATATTTAAATAGTTACAAAAATATAGTTCTCTCAATTAAATTTACTACATAAAATCATATAAATAATTTTTGAAAATATTGAAATAGAGGACATCTAATAGTTAATCTTTTTCTTCCCTCCCCCAAACTTAAAATTTTAAATATGAAATAAAAATGGAAAGAAAATACTATAAATATAAATCATACCTCACTATTGTAAGCATCTTTATCATTCTGAAATTTCTACAGGCTTTCTCCAATTTTTACTTCACCTAGTCTGAAATATTAGGAGCTTTCTACACATATAAATCATTAGAGGAATTTCTAGGAAATGAAATTTTGAAA
>NW_018251640.1:44801-46627 GCF_001263595.1 Phalaenopsis equestris
TTCAAATCTAAACACACAAACATAAATGTAACATATGAGATCTACTACTCGTCAGATTTTGTGCTCGTTTCTCCTCTGAGATCACCCATTGATTGCACATGAACGAAGAGGTTGTAGAAGGCTTGGAATGGAAATTCTTCAGTTGAATCTTCCTCAATTAATTTCATCCTCTTCATCAGTCGTATCAAGCTATCTTCTAAACGTCCCGAATGATCGAAATGTTCTTTAATCATCCAGTCTAAATGATCGAAGAAATCAGAGATATTATTAATTGTATTCATCACATTTTGTACATCCTTTTCCAATTTCTTGATTTGGCGCAGGATCACCAAAGACTTATCAGGGACTAAGGGTTGTACTGGCAAAGAATTCTGAGAAGATTGATCAACTATCATAGCCATGTCATTTTCATCTTCAAATGATGAGAATCTTTCAGTTGGGAATCTCTCAGTTGGGTCCAAAGGCTTCCAAGGTAGAAGTACCTTTTCCCAATTTTCGTAGAACACTTGGAACTGACTGCAAAGTGAGAAAATTGTGGAAGGGTGTCCAAGCCCATAAGTTGATCCATGAATGATCAGACCCAAAACTGACATCACAATTATAGATCAAATATCGATCAACAGTCCCCTTTGGATGCAGTAATTCAGAATGACACCTTCTTTAGAAATTTTACTAACCATCATTGTCAGTAATAGTTTCGAAGAAATGAAAAAGTGTCAGTGTTTAGAGACGAGATTCAAAATTGTTGAAGAAAAACTAACATACCCGTTCTCTCGCATTTCCCAATCATCAGTTTTGCCCGTCAAATACTGGTAAATTTCATTCATCTGGTCTCTCGTTGGGATGAAATTGGAATAGTGACACACAGGAACATTCTTTACATATATAACTTGTTGATTCTTGAAGGAGTGAAAGTAATCCATCTCCCTCGTACTTAAACAACTCCTTGGTTAATTCCATGTAAATTTGCATAAAATTCTTTTACCACAGGAACTACCACGACGGCAGTAGTGTAGCACAACACTTCCCATCTTCACCGTACTATTGTTTCTTCAATATCTATTGTGGGATTATTCAATCCGTGATTCACAAATCCCCTTTCCTTGATTAATCTTTTCTTAGTCAGCAACTTGTTGAAGATTCGCTGCACTTCTGCACAATTGAACTTTCACCGATTGAAAACTTGCATTCTGGGATTATCAGGGGAATTGGATGCCATAGGAATGAAATTGAGAGAGTTTTTCTTCATTTTTTAGGAGAAAATATGAACTAAAGTTTGAATTTTTGAGTTTAAAAAGACTATTCCCACAAAAAAGTTTAAAAGGACTATTCCCGCCCAAAAACCGTCAAAAACCACTCATCGGACACAAAAAACCGCTTCATACCGGTCTCGCCGTCGGCGGTGTCGAGGGCACCGTCAGTGCACTTCTGTATTCATTTTTGCCTGGACTCTCGGGAAAACCCGCCATTGGCGCCCAATGCAAAATTTTCACAGTTTCGCTCAGGTCCGAATGCGTCACAATTTTTCTATATGGATCTAATTTTTAAGATATTTGAAGGGTAAATAAGAGTAGTATAGCTTAAGAATACTATAAACTAGCGATAAATTCAAATAAAAACTACCATAATCACAATAAAGATAAACATAAATATGGGTTGCCTCCCATAAAGGGCTTGGTTTAACGTCGTTAGCCCGACCTATTCAGGGTTCATTCAGGTTCACTGATCATTAAAATTTCTTTAAAATTTGGTATTTTACCTTCATAATATGGTTTTAATCTATGTCCATTCGATATCAAACAGCCTTGAAATTGTCTCCCAATCCA
>NW_018251641.1:0-408 GCF_001263595.1 Phalaenopsis equestris
TGACAATCTTTAACCAAAATCCCCAAATTGCTCCTATTTAACCCAAAATTTCCCAAATCCATCCTAAATATCTATGAATTTGATCTTAATTGACCCAAATTCCCATCCTAAACTCAAATTCACTTTTTATATGACCAAACTAAACCAAATCCAAGCTCAATTGGTCTATGATTTGAGCCCAATTTTGATTTGGGTCAAAACTCGAATCTTGACCATGAGACTTAATTTCACTCAATTGAACCCATAGCCTAGCTAATTGGTCTCAATTAATATTGTAAAATCTTTAAAACATTCTTACACATTAAAATTAACCATAAATTGGCCTTGATGAAGCCTCAAATCCATTTGATTTTAGCCTAAATCCAAAATTTCAAAAATTAGCCCTAATATTGGCTAACACCCCAAAGC
>NW_018251642.1:0-1434 GCF_001263595.1 Phalaenopsis equestris
AAAGTTGGCATAGAGGTTTAGTAATTTTTTAAAATCTTTAATAAAACTCCTGTAAAATACAACATGGCCAAAAAAACTCCTAACCTCTCTTACAATAGTAGGAGGTGTTAGTTTAGATATAACTTGACTTTTTGCAGGGTCTGCTTCCATAACATCTTCCAAAATTTTATGTCGTAACACAATTCCTCCTACAACCATAAATTGACATTTCTCCCAATTTAGAACTAAATTAGTTCTTTCACATAACTCCAAAATTTTTTCAAGATAATTTAAGCATGTGTCAAATGATGTTCCAAATACAGAGAAATCATCTACTTCCAACCCATTATCAATTTACTTACTAAATATGGACATCATACATCTCTGGAATGTTGCAGGTGCATTACATAATCTGAAAGGCATTCTTCAAAAAGCAAAAGTTCCAAAAAAGGACTAGTAAATGTTGTCTTTTCTTGATCCTCATGAGCAATAAGAATTTGATGGTAACTGGAATATCCATCTAAAAAGCAAAAATATTTGTGCCCAGCAAGTCTATCCACTATTTGATCTAAAAAGTGTAAAGGGAAGTCATCTTTCCTGGTGGCAGTATTTGATTTTCTATAATCAATGCAAATACGCCACCCAGTAACTTGTCTGATAGGTATTAATTCATTATTTTCTTTTGTTTCAACAGTCACTCCTCATTTCTTAGGAACACAATGAATTGGACTTATCTGCGCACTATCTAAAATAAGATATATAATTCCAGTGTCTAACCATTTCAAAATTTCCTTCTTAACTACTTCTTTCATCATCGAATTTATTCTCCTTTGTGGATCAACTCTTGGTTTATATTGTTCATCTAATATAATTCTGTGCATACAGATTGAAGGATTTATTCCCTTAATATCAACTAAGGTCCAACCAAAAGCTTTCTTATATCTTTTTAATGTATCTAATAGTCTTTTCTCTTGCAAATCATTTAATTCTAAAGATATAATAACAGGTAAGGTAGATGAGTCTCCCAGAAACATATACTTCAAGTGGCTAGGCAATATTTTCAACTCAAGTTCAGGTGGTTTTATAATTCACAGAAATAGATTTTTATCAGCATTTTCTGTAATATCCAGCATCTCAAATCTTTCCTGAACATAATCTAATTTTTCATTTTCTAATTCGTCCAAAATAATTTTCATGCAAAAACATTCAATATCTCTTTCAACAGTAGGGTATTTCATAGATTTTGCAATGTTAAAAGTCACTTCTTGATCGTTAACTCTCATCGTTAATTGTCCTTTTTGAACATCTATCATAACTTTACCAGTAGCTAAAAATGGTCTTCCTAAAATTATAGGTATTTTTTTATCTTCCTTCATATCTAAAACAATGAAATCCATAGGAAATATAAATTTATCCACTTTTACTAACACATCTTCTATAACTCCCTTAGGATAT
>NW_018251642.1:1937-3083 GCF_001263595.1 Phalaenopsis equestris
ACTGTTAACTTCTTAAGAATTTCTAAAAATTTGGAAAATTGTTTATTATGTTTGTGTTGCTTCAATCTTTGAGGAAACGGTGGTGGAGGTTTCTTCACAGTAATTTTCATTGGTGTAAATGGATACTCTAAATCTGGATATTCATGATCCTTCTATTTTTTGGTATCTACTTTCTCTTTTTCAGTTTCTGTTTCTTTTTGCACCCTTGTTTTCAATTCTTTTCCACTTCATAATTGTATCGCTTTGATTTGTTCTTTTCCTTGGACTTTAGGATTTGGTTCCACAGTACTAGGAAAAGTTCCTAATGTTCGATTACTAAGCGCATTAGCGATATGCCCTAATTAGTTTTCAATATTCTTAATAGCATTTCCTTGATTTTGTAATTGATTTCCTTGAATTTTTAATTGATTTCCTTAATTCTGCAATTGTTGACCCATGTTTAATATCAGCTCTTCCATAGACAACTTCTTCTCCTTAATTTGAGCATTACTGTTAAATCCTGGAGGATAAGAAGGTCTATAGTTAACATTTCCTTGGTTGGATGAATTTCCTAATGGGTTCACTGGGTTGTTTCATAGTTTATTTGTAGAAGAATTGTTATTCCAATTAAAATTTGGATGATTCTTCCAACATGGGTTATAATAGTTCGAATAAAGGTTGTTGGGTCTATTAATAGCATTTAAGGTCTCATATGAAGGTTGAACATCCACAAATTGCACAGATGAATTCTTTTTCATCATATAAGGTGTTGGAGAATAATTCATCCCATAATGATCTAATTTCTTTAATATTGTTGCAATCTGTGAAGCTAACATAGATATTGCATCAGAATCATGGATACTGGCTACTCTTTTAGGATTTACCAGCTCAGAGGGCCATTGAAAATTATTAATAGCCATCTCTTCTATTAATGAATAAGCCTCATCAAAAGGTTTTGATATTAAAGAACCACCAGCCGCAGCATCTATAATTGATATAAGAGATCCCACTAATCTATTATAAAAAGTTTTAGTTATCAACCAATCTGGTAACGAATGATGAGGGCACTTCCTAAGAAGATCTTTAAATCTCTCCCAAACTTCATATATTGACTCTCCATCAATTTGACAGAACGATGTTATGTCATTTCTAAGTTTAGCAATTTTA
>NW_018251642.1:3203-4205 GCF_001263595.1 Phalaenopsis equestris
TTGAGACTTTGTCATATTTAAAAGTAGACACATAATTCTAAAAATCTAGCGAGGTGTAAGTTTGGATCTTCATTCGGTGTACCTTGGAATTGATTGTTTTGTATCATTTGGATAATAATAAGTTTAATAGGTAGAAGCTCAAATGAATTAGCAGCTACATCAGGATTTTGGATAGCTAAGTGAATTTCATCTGTTGTAGGATTTGCATACTCTCTTAGGGGTCTAGATTGGTGTTCATTCTCTATTCCTTGATTGTTCAAGTTGTTTTCCATTGTATCAAAATTTCTAGGTTCTCTTCTTAATTTTCTAATCCTTCTAACAGTGCGTTCTAATTTTGAATCGTAGGGTATAAGATTTTCAGGTCCAAATTTATGCATACAATTTGAAATCAGTACTCAGTAATATAATTAACTAAATATAAAAAAAAGTTTCAATTCAACTAAAAATATTCTAATATTCTTAATTTGTCCGTTACTCTAATTGTAACTTTTGTTTACTCATTCCCCGGCAATGGCGCCAAAAACTTGACAGCGACTTTTTATATGCTCAAAATACAAGATAAATATGGACGTAATAAATATTCAATAATTGTAAAGTCACACTTATCAATGCAAGTATACGTATCGCTCAAGTAATATAGGGCTCTAATGGAGTCCTAGTTATCGATCCCACATGGAGTGGTTAGAACTGCGGACTAAGATTTTAGAAAAGCAATACTTTAATCACAACAACAAAGTTCAATTTGCTTATCTGTCACTAATAGGCAATTGAAATAAATAGATAATTTTAATAACTATTAAATTACTAATGATACTAAGGAGGGTTTAATTGTGATATTCAATATATAAGAAAGCATCATTCTCCTTGTTAAAAAATTATAGTGAATGGATAAAGTGAATTAGTTCAATTTAGATTGTGTCAAATAGGAGCATACCTATTCTTTACCCTTCGGTCCAGGCATAAAGAACATTGACTAATCCTACGCTTGTTTACTGAATCTGC
>NW_018251642.1:4477-6561 GCF_001263595.1 Phalaenopsis equestris
TACTCAGATCTCATGGGAAAAACACAACAAAACTCGGAATTCATATATAAAATCAAAGTCATACAAACTATAACAAGTAAATAACTTATCTCTAATTTCGCCCCAAGAACACTCCTCGAAGTTCCTCTGAATCTCTTCCTTTCTTTACAGCACACAGAATTCCTCTTAGAAGTAGCAAGGAGGAAGAAATCTCTCACTTTCCCTCCACTCTTACAATCTCTAGAAGAATTCCTCACAATTGTTACACTCTATTAGAAATTCTATACGCTAATGGAACCTCTCTAACCTCCAAGGCCTCTAGACTCCCTCAATTTTTGGCCAAAATGTTCTTTTAAAGTTGTGGATGAGCTTTTCCAAGAGTTGCCTAAGCATCCCTTCAATATTTGGCCTTATCCAAAGCTTAAGTAGGCATAACCGTTGATGTCGCCATCGGCGGCCTCGAGGGTGTCGTAGGCGGGCTTCTGAAGATGTTTGTCCTGTAGTCTCGGGAAAAACTCGCGTCGGCGGGGTCGAGGGCGTTGTCGGCGACCTAGTTAAATTCTCCACATTTTGGTCCTTTTCACTCCAAATTTGCTCTTTTTTGCATCTTTTTTCTCCAATCACCCTAATTCATCATTCATGTAACAAAACATCAAAAATACCTTTCTTTAAAGTGCAATAACATGAAAAACAGTATAAAATAGGTATGAAAATCTCAACATAATTTCCTTTGGTCAGCTCCAAAGGTAATAAAACTTTTTCCCAACTTTCATATGAAACTTGAGATTGACTGCAAAGTAAGAAAATTAAGGAAGGATGCCCAAGTCCATATATTGGCCCATTCATAATAATACCCATAATAGATTTAAGATGATAGATCTTACATCAATGGGCTTTTCCATTTGAATGCAATAGTTTAAAATAGCACTTTCTTTGGTGACTCTACTAATCTTTATGGTAGGGATTATTTTTGTAGAAATGAAGAAATGCCACTGTTTTGATATTGGATTAAGCAATGAAGTAGAGAAACTAACATATTTCTCATCTCGCATTTCCCAAATATCACTTTCATCCTTCAGAAAATTATAGACATCTTGCATCAAATTTCTCGTTGGGATAAAATTTGTATAATGACAGATTGGAACGTTTCTATCATATACAACTCATTAATTCCCGCTGAAGTAAATGATACAGCCTTACCTCGTACGAAGATAACTCCTTAGGTAATTTCATGTAAGCTGGCATAGAATTCCTTCACCACTGGTATAACAACTGCAGTGGTAGTTTAGCACAAAATTTCCCATATCATCTTTGTACATGATTTTATCAATCGGAGAACTTGGATTAATCAATCCATGATTGACAAAGCCTCTCTCCTTGATAAGCCTCTTCTTCGTAATGAATTTATTGTATAATCTCTGCGCGTCAAAACTAATAAACTTTCTTCTATTGAAAACTCCTTACCTGGAATTATTTCTGGAATTAGATGCCATGGAATTCAAAAATAGGAAGTTTTTGGTGTCCAAGGCAGTTTTTAGATAGTTCTTAGGACTTTAAAAGCACCTCCTAGCGGTTCTTAAGGAGCGAAATCCCGCCAAAGTCTGTCAAAAACATCAAAACCAGAAGAAAATGCTCGGGACGCCGTCGGTGCTCCCGATGGCGCTGCCAGCGCCCATGTTGGCACTGTCGTCGCCAAAGGCCAAATTCGCGCTGTCGGTGCCCATTCTGGCGTCGTCGACGCTAGAAGCCAAAATCATGTCTTTTCATTTTTTTGTTCAATTCGATTCTAAATTTTCCTCCAATATCAATATTTATCTTAATTTATAATATATAAAATTGAGTAGGATTATTATCTACTAATATATAAAACACTTATCAAACAAAATAGTAATACATAGATATATGTTTTATATATATGGGTTACCTCCCACAAAATAGTTGGTTTGACGTCGTCAGCCAGACGTACCATTTGTTTAGTTGGGTTGACTTAACTTTAAAACTTCTTTAAATTTTATTTGTGGTAATGTGTCCTTCATAATAATGTTTCAATCGATGCTCATTAACTTTAAATATCTTTTTAGTGTTAGGATCTTTAATAACAACTG
>NW_018251642.1:6671-12712 GCF_001263595.1 Phalaenopsis equestris
CAGGTTCAAACTTCTTTTTAATAATCTTCCGATCATGTCATATTTTCATTTTCTCTTTATAAATTTTTGCATTATCATATGCTTCATTTTTAATCTCCTCAAGTTCATTGAGTTGCAATAATCTTTTCTCACCAGCATCCTTTAAATTAAAATTAATTTTTTTAATAGCACAAAATGCTTTATGCTCTAATTTTACTGGTAAATGACTTGTTTTTCCAAATATAAGTCTATACGGAGACATTCCTATAAGAGTCTTATAAGCAGTTTTGTATGTCTATAATGCAATATCCAATTTAGCAGACCAATCCAATTTATAGGGATTTACAGCTTTTTCTAGAATTCGTTTTACTTCACAATTTGATATCTCTGCTAGACCGCTAATTTGAGGATGATAAGCAGTAGAGAATCTATGCATAATATCATATTTCTTAATTAATTTTTTGATTCTCTTATTCCTAAAATGAGATCCTCTATCCATAATAATTACACTCAGCATTTCATATCTTGTAAAAATATTTTTAATTAAAAATTTAGAAACACTCTAAGCACCACATCTAGGTACAACAATAGCTTCAATCCATTTAAACATATAATCAACTGCAAGTAATATATATAATTTTTTAAATGAAAGCATAAACGGTCCCATAAAATCTAATCCCCACACATCAAAAATTTCAACTTCTAATGTGTAATTTAGAGGTATTTCATATCTTCTAGAAATATTTCCTAGTCGCTGACATCGATCACATATTTTAATATATTCATTAACATCTCTAAAAAGATTAAGCTAATAAAATTCAGCTTATAAAATTTTATATGCAGTTCTATTTGTTCTAAAATGTCCTCCAAATTCAGAATCATGACATCTTTCAATTATCTGTTGAATTTCTTCATAAGGCACACACCTTCTAATAGTTAGATCTTTACATTATTTATATAAATATGAGTCTTCCTAAAAATAGAATTTTGAATCATATATAAATTTCTTTAATTGTTGATTTTTAATATCAGGTGGTAGAATATCACTTACAATATAATTTACTATATCGGCGTACCACGGTACATTCATTTCATCAATATTATATAATTGTTCATCAGGGAAATTTTCTAAAATTTCATCTGCAAAATTATTTAATATTTTTCTTTCTAGTCTAGACTAATGATCAGTTATTTGATTATCATTTTCCTTCCTATCAACTACAATAAAATCAAACTCTTGCAAAAGAAGTATCCATCTAATTAATCTTGGTTTAACATTCTTCTTTTGTATCAAGTATTTAATAGCTATACATTTAATTCCATTTAAGTAAGGTCTAAATTTATCAAAGGCATAAATAATAGCTAATAACTCTCTTTCAGTAGTAGTGTGATTGATTTGAGCATCATTTAGAGTTTTACTAGCATAATATATTACTTTAAAAACCTTGTTGTGCCTTTGTCTTAGAACAACCCCAATAACATAATCACTAACATCACACATTATTTTGAATGGTTTTTACCAGTCAGATGGAACTGTTATAGGTGCAGTGATTAATTTTTCTTTCAATAATTCAAATGCTTTTATGCATTCCACATTAAAATCAAAATCAATATCTTTTTATAAAAGTTGGCAAAATGACTTAGTTATTTTTGAAAATACTTAGTTATTTTTGAAAATTTTTGAAAATTTTTTTATGTAGCGCTTGTAGAAACCAAAATGTACTAAAAAGCTTCTTACCCCTCTAACATTAGTAGGAGGTGGCAATTTTTTAATAACTTGAATTTTTGCAAGATCTACTTGCCATTTTCAGAAATTTTATGCAAAAGTACAATTTCTCGTGCAACCATAAATTGACATTTTTCCCAATTTAGTACTAGTTTGATTCTTTCACATACTTTCAAATCTTTTTCTAAATTATTTAAACATAATTTAAACATAATTCAAATTAAGATATAACTCAAACAAAGTCTCAAATACAGAAAAATCATCAATAAACACTTTCATTCCATGTTTAATAAAATTGCTAAAAATTGACATCATACATCTTTGAAATGTTGTAGGTGGCATAGTCCAAAAGGCATTCTACGAAAAACAAATGTTCCATATGGGCTTGTAAATGTTGTCTTCTCTTGATCTTCTGGAGCAATTGAAATTTGGTGATATCCGGTATATCTATCTAAAAAACAATAATATTTGTTTCCAGCCAATCTATCCAACATTAGGTTTAGAAAGGGTAAAGAAAAGTGATCTTTCCTGGCGTCCATGTTTAATTTTCTATAGTCAATACAAATTCGCCAACCAGTAACTTGTCTTATTATAATTAATTCATTTTTCTCTTTTTTTTTCAACGGTCACTCCTCCTTTCTTCCGAACATAATGAATTGGACTCACCCAAGCATTATTTCAAATATGATATATAATTCCAACATCTATCCATTTTAAGATTTCTTTTTTAACAACTTCTTTCATTATTTAGTTTAATCTCCTCTGAGGATCAGCTTTAGGTTCGTATTGTTCATCTAATAGAATTCTGTGCATACAAATTGAAGGAGTAATTCCTTTAATATCTGTTAAAGTCCATCCAAAAGCCTTTTTTATCTTTTTAACATCTCTATTAATTTTTTTCTTGAATTTCAGTTAATTCAGAAGATATAATAACAAACAATGTAGATGACTCTCCTAAAAACACATAATTTAAATGGGTAGGTAATATTTTCAATTTAAGTTTAGATGCTTTAATACTTTAAAGAAAAAGATTTTTATTATCATTTTCCAACAAATCTAATGTTTCAAATTTGTCCTGAATGTAATATAAATCTTCTTCTATTATTTCGTCCTTATTTTTAAAAAATTCTCCCTGCCTTAATTTGTCTTCAAACTCTTTCTTAAATTGCTCATTACCCAAAATAATTAGTAACTTCCATTCTGAAACATTCATTATCTTTTTTCTATTGCAGGATATTTCATAGTTTTTGCAACATTAAATGTTATATCTTGATCGTTAACTCTCATTATTAATTCTCCTTTTTGCACATCTATTACAGCTCTTCCTGTTGCAAGAAGTGGTCTTCCCAAAATAATAGAAATTTCTTTATCATCCTTCATATCCAGTACTATAAAGTCTATAAGGATAATAAATTTATCCACTTTAACTAATCCATCTTCTATAACTCCTTTTAGATAAGTTATTGATCGATCAACTAACTGAAGAGTTACAGTAGTAGGGGAAATCTCTCCCAAATCTAAGTGTTTAAAGATCGATAGAGGCATAAGAGAGGCATAAAAGATCGATAGAGGCATAAGATTGATACTCGCTCCTAAATCACATAAGGCTTTTCCAAAAAACTTTTCACAAATAGCACAATGTATAGTAAAAGTACCAGGATCTTTTAATTTTTCAGGAAGCTTTTTCTGAATAATAACAATACACTCTTCACTGAGTGCAATGGTCTCGTGATCTACTGAGTGCAACTCTTCACTGAGTGCAATGGTCTCGTGATCTATAAACTTCCTTTTCTTGTTTAGTACATTCTTCATAAAATTCACATAACTTGATATTTGTTCCAAAGCTTTAACAAAAGGAATGTATATCGTTAACTTCTTAAAGATTTTCAAAAATTTTGTTAATTATTTATCTTTATTTTTTTGCTTCAGTCTTTGAGGAAACAGAGGTAATAATTTTTCTAAGGGAACTTGTGTTTGTTCATTTTATGGTCATTTTCCATTTCTTCCTTCTCTTCATCAACTTCAGTTTCTCTTTAGATTCTTGTTTCAACTTCTTTTCCACTTGTTAATTGAATAATTTTAATTTGCTCCTTATTTTGATCTTTTGGATTAACTTCCACAGTACTCAGAAGAATTCCAATAGGTCTATTACTCAGTGCAGTAGCAATATGTCTTAAATAATTTTCAATATTTCTAATAACAGCCCCTTGATTCTGTATTTGATTTCCTATATTCAACATTACTTCTTCCATTTTCAACTTCTTTTCCTTAACTTGTGGGTTAGGGTTCGAGATAAATCCAGGAGGATAATAAGGTCGATAATTAGGATTTCCTTGGTTGTTCAAATTTTTGGAGGGATTCACCAAATTGTTATAATTATTCCAACTAAAATTAGGGTGTTTTTTCCATCCAGGGTTATAATAATTAGATAATAATTAGAATGAATAGGGAATGTTATTTTGATTATTTATAGCATTCAAAGTTTCATAAGATGATTGAGTGTCAATTATCTTTCCTAGTGAATTTTCCTCTAATATTGGGGGTATTTGAGAATAGTTCACTCCAATTTGATCAATCTTTTTTGAAATAGCAGCAATTTGAGATAAAAAAATAGACATTGCATCAGAGTCATGAATACTAGATACTCTCTTAGTATTTACCCTTCTAGAGGGCCATTCAAAATTTTTAGTAGTCATTTCTTCAATTAAAGAGTATGCTTCATCAAAAGGTTTTGACATTAGTGATCCACCTCAGCGGCATCTATAATAGATCTAAGTGATCCTACTAATCCATTGTAAAATGTTTGAATTATTAACCAATTTGGTAGAGCTTGGTGTGGATATTTTCTAAGAAGATCTTTAAATCTTTCTATTTAGCCAAAAATTTTTGTGATAGTTCTCCCCAAGTTCTGATAGATCCATGTGTTAATAAATTTAACCAAGCTTTAGTTTTATCACTTAATTAAAAAGGAAAAAGTCTAAGCTGAACATCATCATTAGACACTCCGTCATATTTAGAAGTAGCACAAATTTCAAAAAAACTATCAAGATGTAAGTTGGGATCTTCAGTAGGTGTTCCTCCAAACTGATTATTTTATATCATTTGGATAATAACAGGTTTAAGCTCAAATGAGTTAGCAGCAACATCAGGATTTTGAATAGTCAAGTGAAGTTTATATGCTGTGGGATTAGCATACTCTTTTAAAGGTCTTTGTCGATTTTTATTTATTTAATTATCTAAGTTATTTGCCATTTTATTTAAATTTTTAATTTCTTTTTGTTATTTTTGAATGTTTCTAATAGTACGTTCTAATTATAAATCATAAGGTACTAAACCTTCAGATCCAATATTTCACATAAACAAATATAATAAGCAAAAAAAAATTTCTTAAAAATACTTTTAAATGTATATTTATATATTTTTGGATTTTTTTATTTAATTATTTTTTTATTTAATTTTTTTAATTTTATTTTTGTATATAGTTATATTATCTCTAAATTTCCTAATTTACCAAATCTATTTAATTTACCGTTATCTTCCCCGACAACGGCTCCAATAACTTGATCCCCTAGAATATAGTAGTGCAAAATATATAAAGTTGACTCCGCTATGCAACGGTGCCAAAAGCTTGATGCAATAGTTTATGAATAAGAAATTTAAGCAATTTATGTTGGGATTCTATGTTAATTTATGTTGGGATTCTACGTAAGTATACGTATCATTATCAAGTAATAAAAGATTTTCTATTTTAGCCCCAAATATCGATACTGCAGGGAAGGTTTAAATTTGAAATGATAAATTAACTAGGAAATTCACAGAAAGTAAAACAAAATTTATGTCACTAATTGCGAATGTTAAGATAGTATCAAAACTAAATTATTTTCACTACTAGAAAAACTAAAGTGAAAAGTTTAAACAATAACTACTAAACTATTAAACTATGTTTATGTGATGAAATTTCTTATGTGTGTTGACCTCAATTTTGGTTGAGGTTTAGTTTTTCCTTTTTTTTAGTAGCCTAAGGTCTAGCCATAGGACTTTCTTATTAACTATTCTTAGAAAACTAGACATGAAACCCTCACCATTAGAAATTCTACCCTCTTCTCTACTCAACTTGAAGTTCCACATATTGATCCTAACCTCTAGTACCTAGTAGGTGGGGTCACTATAAGGGAAATTCAAGATGAGTCACCCTTAGGATTGCTGGACCTTAGGGTTGACCCTGGTTGTTGGTCTGGAGCTAAGACACTCACTACACTTATCTACTCTCACAATCACTCACAACCCTAAACTCAAATTTCTAGCCTAGGTCCCTTGATCTCTTTGGGATACTCAT
>NW_018251642.1:12835-16908 GCF_001263595.1 Phalaenopsis equestris
AAAATACCCATCTTGGCCTTTTGCCCTTAAACACCCCCAAATTACCAAAATACCCCTCTTGGACCCAAAATTTTAAAAATTCAAACAATTCCCAAAAAACCCCAAATATTACCAATTTCATTTAATTTCATTTTTCTTAACTACCACATGACCCAATTTAGCCAATTTGACTATCTTTAACCAAAACCCCCAAATTTTCCTTTAAGGGCCCAGATTTCCCCAAATTCAACTCAAATGTCCATCAATTTGATCTCAATTGATCCTAATTCCAATCCTAAACTCAAATTAACTTTTGATATGGCCAATCTAAACCAAATCCAAGTTTAATTGGCCCATTATTTGAGCCCAATTTTTGGTATAGTTTAAACCCTAATTTTGGTCACATGACCTAATCCTACCAAATTGAACCCATAGCCTAGTCAATTGACCCCAATTAATGTTTCAAAATCTTCATAACATCCTTATACATCAAAATAAACCATCAATTGGCCTTGGTGAAGCCTCAAATTCATTTTATTTTAGCCTAAATCCAAAATTTCCAAATTTAGCCCCAAATTGGCTAAGTCCCCAAATTTCACCCAATTGATTGCCTTAACCTCCAAATTAGCACCCAATTCATGTTAAAAACTCTTCAAAGGGTCACTATTGACCATTCAAAATAATCAATTTTGACTTATCCCAAGTCTAACCCAAGCTAGACCCAAGCCTAGCCCAACATGACCAAATTGATTATAATTCAAAATTCCCTCAAATTGACCCTTAAATTGAGCTCAAAACCACTTCCATTCTTCACCAAAGTTGTTCCTTATGATCATCTACACCAAATGTAACATTTATTTTGGTCATTTGACATGGCTTCATTTGACATGGCTAACCTAACATGGCTAACCTAGCCCAAACCTAAGCTTTGATCACTTGAACCCATGCACTAAATGTGACCTAACGACCTTAAAGTTACCAAATTAACTCCACCACAGCCATTAGTTGGACTTAGTGGCCAGGCCAAACACCATGAAATCACATAAATCAAGACATGGACCGAAGGTCCCCCAAATTAAGGGATCTTATTTCCAAAAATGCACATGCTTAAGATATCTTTGCCAAATCATTATTGCACTAAATTGCTGTGACATATTCCCCTGGGTTCCCTGAGCTCCTCACCACCTCCCCCTGGCCGGCCGGCCAGCCTAGTGGTCAGAAAAACTCAAAGCTGAGAGCCACCCCCATGTGACTTCACCCAAATTAAGCCTAGAGGCCAACTCAGCCAAATTGAGTGGTAGAGCTCCTCCGCCCTCCACCTAAGCACCACAATGCACACAAACTTATGCCCTGAGAGCCACCCCATGGCCATTTTTATAAAAAACTCACCTCCACGGCCATGGGAGGTGTGCTGAAATTTTCTTAGAGAGTCCTCTTCAAACTTCTCACAGAGATTCCCTAAGATCCCCTCAGTGCATTCCAATTATTTTCCCTCACCAATTCCCACTACCGGAGCTCAATTTTGAGCTTGAAACCTTGCCGGACCTTTTTGAGCTGGAAGCCTTGCCGGAAATGAGGACAGAGCTCATTACACCTCCACACACCATCAAACTCAAATTAACCTCACCCACACATTTACAACCAAGAAAGAAGCCAAAGCCCCATAAAATCCCCCTTCCACAGAGCCTCTACCATAGCTCTAGACCAACACCTAAATCCGGCCGTGATCGAATTCATACCTAGGCCTTACACCAAGACCAGGCCTTCTAGGCCTTACACCAAGACCAGAGACTCAATCCTTAGTCTCCTTGGACCCCAATAAACGTGCCAAGACCCTCTGATTGAAGCTACACTTCTCAGAGCAAAGGTATAAAACCTTACCTCCTCCCAAGCCTATTTCGATTCTCCGTTTGCTTAGAGTTAATTTGATTGCTTGATCACCGTATGGATGTGTTCGTCTCACTTAGACGAGTCCATAGGATCAAACCCGAAGTGATTTGGTTGAGTCTAGGCTGAGATCTTAAGGTTTTAGTGTGGACGGTTCTCGGTTAAGGCTATTGGGGACGATGAACGGATGCCGTCCATCCGCGCGTGTATTGAATGGACGGCAAGATCGAGCCGGACAGCGCTTCGGGACATAAACAGCGGGCCGAGTCAGCGCTGAGGTGGACGGCGGTGTCCAACAGGAGTGCATCGCGTGGAGCGTCGGAGCTGTTGTAGGTTGAGGTGGCACGCGCAGTTTAAATAGATAAATAGAGCTTTTTCCTATTTATTTAAATACCCCTAACTTCAAAAATTCATAACTTTGTGTAGAAAAATCACAAAAATAAAATTAAAATACCCTCTTGCTCAGTAAATAGAGGAGAACAATGTGGAATAAATTTAAAGTCTATTTGATGCATATTTTATTTTTAATTAATTAAACACTATTTTGAATCATTTGATTCTCCATGCATATTGACACATCTTCTTGGCTTGAAATTTTGGCATGTTGTAGTCTCTGTCAAGGGAAATATCTTCAAATTTTTCCAATATCAGAGGAAGTCCCTATACAAAGATCCATATTTTTCAAATTTTTGCACATTATTTTCTTAAAGTAATCATGGAAATTAGCATGTTGATTAGAAAATTCCAAGAAAATTTTAGAAGGTCCCCCATGACGAGAGAAGCTTTTGGAAATAATTTCATGGGCTAAGTCATTTAAAATATACCTAATTTTCATAAACCCTAAATTACTAAGATAATTAACTTTGGAAAATATAAACATTTAAATGTATAAACATTTAAATGTGGAAAATATAAACATTTAAATGACTTGATTTTTTATCTCTACTATGTTTCCTGATCTAAAATCACAAAAAAATTTCAAAATATTTTGAGTTCATTTAATAACTTAGGTTGATTTTTAAAGATAAACATTACTTTTGGCATTTAAATGATCTCCAAAGATTTTCAAAAATCAAAATACAACTAAAAAAATTATGAAATCTAGTTTTTTGAGTTCTCTGTGATCAGAGGTATTTTCTAAAAATAAAATAATATTTAGAATAAAAACTTGATTTTTAACCTATTTTAAATATTTAAATAATTAAAAATCCCTAAAAATCACAAAAATAATAAAACACATGGAAATGTTCTAAATTGCTTCCTAAGCACTTAGGAATAATTAGAATATTTTTCCTAGTTTATTAAATAAAGATATTGAATTTTAAAGCTTAAAATAATTTTTAAAAGCTAAAAAATGGATTTCCACTTAAATAATTTCAATAAGTCAAATAAAATTTAGAAAAAATATAAAATCTTGTCCTTTGAGTTCTCTGACTTTAGGGAGACTTTTCAAAAATATAAAACTTAATTTTCTCCATTTAAATTATTTTATATTTAATAAATACCCCGGATTTTTAAAATTCAAATAAAATTTAAAAAATCATAAAATTTGGTCCAAAGACTTCTCTAGTCTAAAGTTACCTCTAGTAAAAATTTTAAGGGATTAGGATTTACCTTGGTCAAGTTAGGAATTTTCTTTGAAAAATCTAAATAATTATATAAATTAAACCAAATTTTGAAAAATTCCATCTTCTCCTCTGATGTCTTAATTGACCCATGAATGAGGTAGGATAAAACTTCCAAAGTCATTTGAATTGAATTTGAAAAAATTATGAAGTGATAGAGCTTTAGGGGCAAGTGTGTAATTTTGGAAAATTAGCCTTAATTACATTTAGGCTTAATTTAAGGAGGGAAATGGGTAACCTCTGATCTTAATAAATTTATTTGATGTTTGAAACACAAGGGGTTAATTGGTAGAAACCAATCACATTTTCCTAATTAAAAAGATAAGTTAATAAATTTCTAAATTATTAAAATTTGGGAGTTCATTAAAATAAAATGAACCTAGGACTTAGGGGTATGATTTTGGGTGTTAATAACTCATCAATTTAATACCTCTATTTTGATGTTCAAATAAGATTCAAATCATGAATCATGATCACCTAAAGCTTAACATTTTCAAAGCTAATTAAGACACTCACCTAGGTCTTAAGGGCTTAGTAGTGACTTAGGCTAAATTAAGTTTCATTTAAATAAGGATTAGAAAA
>NW_018251642.1:17765-34214 GCF_001263595.1 Phalaenopsis equestris
TATTTTGTGCTTATACAAATTTGCATGGAAAATTAAATAAAACTATCAGAATAGCCACAAAACCAAAATCAAAACCAAAATCAAAATCAAAATCAGCCAAGATAAAATTCACCACCACAACATTCACCAAAAACTGACTTTTTGTCTCTATATAATCTGCCCTGACATGCATTTTGATTTTCAGGTGGTGGAATGAGAAGACTCGCCAGGTACACTTTTTACAATTTTCAGCGTTGTCTTTCTTGTACTTTTATGCTATTATTTTGTGCTTATACAAATTTGCATGGAAAATTAAAACTATCAGGATAGCCACAAAACCAAAATCAAAACCAAAATCAAAATCAAAATCAGCCAAGATAAAATTCACCACCACAACATTCAAAATATAAAACAACTCAAAATTTAATCACAAACATCACATAAAACTACAACTTCAACTAAATTAAGACTTCTCTATCGGATGATCGGGAGTTCCTCGGAGGAGGTAACCTATGGTTGCTAACAAGGATTACCACGGTCTAAATAAAATTATGAAACTCATTAAGTTGAGTTTAGTAAGTTCATTTGGACTAAGTGAATCCAATAAAAAATAGTGGTGTCGGAATGAGGGAACCGTAGGATACTAACCAGTGTCGCTCTAATCAACTTTAATATGCCCCTATAAAATTTAAAGAACTTCAACCATAAGGCCACCTGATTTGACATTATAACTTGACACACTAGAAAAGCCAAACTCGTCACGGCAAGGAGCATGGAGCTAGCACGGTGGGCAGCACGACCATCTTCAATAGCAAAACCTGTCTTCCTTTTCCCCAGCTAAGTCATTCCCTTCCTAGAAATTAAAATAACAATCCATAAGATTTCGATGTTGTTTTCCTAGTACAACATAAATCCTTAACCTTTTCGTTAGGTATTCGTATAGCTCTGCTATACAATCTAAGCCCTAACTCGTTTTAGGATTCTGAGGTTATCATTCGTTACGACCTAAATCCTCACATCTTCCAGGCTATTTGTGTGATTGTTTCACACGAATGTAAGCCCCAATTAAATAAAATTGACATGATGAAACATTTGAATAATTTCTCCTTAGAAATGAAACCAAACATTAGGATAGCTTGGGAATTCACCGGGGCCCTCCTCTGGATCTATGACATCCCCTAGTTCTTCCTCCTTTAGACTCTACAAAATGTTCCAAATTCGAACTAATCCCCTTTCACACCTCTACGTATGATCTCATTGAAAAGTCCCACCCTTTGAAACTCCTTGAAGATAATATTTCCTGATTTTTATCGAGAGTCTTCTTAGGTAACTTTGGTCATTTAAGATGTAATTAACTATAGGGGATTGCCCTTATAGGAAGCATGTCCGAACCCAGCTTAATATAAACCTTATTTAATCCTCTATATTAAATAGGGGAACTTGTCGGCAAATACAAAGGTTTCGCAGACCAAATGGATGTCATATATTTCTTAGTTTATTTGATCGAGTCTCATTCTCAAGTCTTGTGTTTATCCTTAGGGATAAATACAGGACTTGAGGTACAGCGCTATTTCATTTAAATTATGAAAAATATGAGGTCATTTTGATTTCATATTTTTTCTAAAACTAAATATATATGTAAATTAAAACGTCCTTTCGACGCGGGTTATTGGATTTCGATTCCGGTGACCGACAGCTTCTTACGGGCAACTCCTCAACACAAAACAGCGCCGACAATGTGAAAAAGCATCTTTCCCACTACAACGAGATTTTGGTAAAATGAGATGAGATAAATGGTTTTAATATGTATTGTGTCAAATAGGAGCAGTTTTAATTCTCTACCCTGATACAGTGTTATAGAAAATCATTGGTTAATCCTAGGTTAGTCCCTAAATCTGTGGCTAGGCTAGGAGTATACTGGCTCCCACTCCAGAGCTCCCACTTCCCTTCCCCAGAAGGCTAACACTCGCTTTAGTTCTTTAAACACTAAGACAAAAATGAGGATTTTAGTTTGTCACCCTAAAATCTCCAATTCTACACCCAATAATGTATATTTTCTTATTTATTTGCACTTAATTCCATGAACGAAATTCTTCTTCATGGAATCAAATGTGATCCTCACTCTGTTCTAGAACTCGTACTCCATTTCATGGATTATATGTTTCACAACAAATTTTAATAATTCAATTGGCCAGATTGAAAAATAAATTAAGTTCGGAGTTGAAAAATCATCACAATTTTTTTTATATTTTAACATTAGCACATCCATATTATCTATTCATTTCACCATATTTCAGAGTAGGGAGACAAATAAAGGAAACTACTTAGACTTCATGAGAAAGATACAACAAAACACAAATTTTATATATTTATAAATTTCATATATAAAAGAAAATTCATAGAACACTAATAAACAAACAACACTTATCTGAAACTCTTTCTGAAAGCAAATCCCTCGTAGCCTTTCCTAGAAAATGTAGGAAGAAGAACTCTCTCACTTTTCTCCTTCTCCAACACTCTTAGAGAAGAATTCACACTTAATCTCAACACAAAAACTCTAAATTTTTAAGTAAAAGTCCCTAATAAACTACAAAATGGTGTTGGAATGAAGATGGAAAAGTGTATGGTGTGTATGAGAGTGAATTGAGGCGATGAATGGTGAAAAAGGAGTCAATAGAGCTTAGAGTCGGTTCTCCAATAGGTGCATCCAAAAACTCTTCAAAAAGCATTCAAATTCATCAAATCTTCTAGAAATAGGGTCTCAACCGACACCGGCGCCGTCAGCGCTAGTGTTCTTCAATTTAATTCATTGCTCTCTGTCAAACGGTTCCGTCGGCACCCAGTATGGCACCGTCAGTGCTGAACAAATTTTGAACTTTTCCATTTTGACTCCAAATTTCATTCTTTTTGTTTCCTTTTTGCTCCAAGTCCTAAAATTCAATAACCCGCAATAAAACATGAAAAATATATTTCATTAAAGTGCAATATCAGCAAAAATGAGTATAAAATATGGGTATAAAAATGCATATATTTTTTGTGTATCAACTGGCTAGCTGTTTGGTTTGTGCGTTTCAAAAACAGCTGATTCTGGAAATATGACAATTCTGCCCCTGTTTTGGATAAATTATTTAGATGTTTGATTTATGCGTTTGAAAAATAGTTTATTTGCAATTTTTTTGTAGATAAAAGACCATTCACACATTATAAATTTTAATTTTAAAAAATTTATTTCTTAAATTGTGTAACATAAATTATAATCAATAATTTATATTTATACTAATTTTAAGATAAATTAATTTAAATTTAAGAAGAAAGTAAACTCAAAAAGAAGAAAATATGCAGGAGGAGCTGAAGAAAACGAAGTGAAGAACTTCTTATAACCCTTATTTTATTACACAATTAGCACAAAGTACATACACACATGCATAGATTTGTTGCATAGCAAATTTGTAATTTCATAATAGTACAGAATTCTGATGTTGACTTCACCTAAAATAAGGTTCAAGATACCAAACTAAAACCAAAATACATATTATAACTACAATTAGTAATAGGATTATGATTATACATTCAATTTAAAATGCAAAAGTAATATCTCATGAGAATCGTTGCTCGGTTGGTAGCAAGGACGACATTCCGCAATGACACATCACTTGCCCGAACTTCCCTGAATATCTGGAGCTCATCGTCCTACAATTATTAAAAAGTTAATATATTAGTAAAAAAATAGAGGAAAAAAAGAAAATACACTTACTAAAGTGTGGAGGTAACGGTTGGCGACAACAAAGTTGTGTGACCATCCAAGCTACTCCACAGTTGGCAGGTTATGAAAAACATCAATTTCAAGGGCACTACGAATGTGAAACAAATATAAGAAGTATAAGGAAATGTTTTCATAGAGTCCCCATCTCAAGTGCTTTCCCAAGTCGCAATGCATATTTGTGTTTGTTGTTTAGAAGCAATCAAATGGGCATGTAGAAGAATTTGTAATAGTTCCCTTGCAAAGCACTAAACAAGCACTTCATAGAAAATTTGCAACAACTTTAAAAAAGAGGATATATAAAATTCATATAAATAATGATTGTCACCAAAGTTTTTTGCATTTATATATCAATGTAAAACTCTAATTTTTACATTGATGCTGATGCCATCCAAATCTTTCATAACTTTCATAAGAAAGAACAAATAACAAAATGACAATATGACAAACTCATAAATTTGAAGGCAAATCAATCCTTCTTGAGCAAAATCTGTAATTATGGAGCACATAATAACTAAATAAGCTATGCTTCTTCCACCATAAAGTCATCCACGGAATAACCACAAGCATTCAATGTACACTAAACTTTGCAAAGCATGGAGAGCATGGAGAGCATGGAGAGCATACAAACAACAAACGAATGAAGTAGAAGGCGACAACTTTCCTTTTGCATTAATACCAACTAAATCTCCCATAGCACACAAAATATATAAACAAAAAATCTTTTCAGATTTATACCACCTAAATCCTACTTTTGATTTATATATGGCAGTCTCCCAAGAAGGGACCAACTTCTCAGGAGGGATTATAATTTTTCAAATAAAATACTAGAAGTCTCCCAAGAATAGGATTCTGATTAGGTTTGTCACCATTTCCTCACCATTGGCTCTAAACTCAAAAGTCATAATTTCTTTCATTTTAAACTTAAATTGCTGTTATTAATGCTAAGTGATTAACGACTTAATAACTGGCCTTAATCAAAAGAATGCTTCCATTACAAGGAGAAATAGTTAATCATAAGAGCTTGCACTTATGGAAAATATTAAATTCTGCATTTAAAGGTCTTAGTAATGTAAGGGTAAAATATTTAACTAGTTTCTTATCTAAAATTTCATTTCTTATAGCAACTTGACTCAAAACACATAAAAAAACTCTCTCCTCGCTTGTGGGAGGCTATAACATAAATAATTTAAGCTCACAATCACATAAATATTTCTTGTTATGATAGAGAGACTTTTAATCTTAGGGATTATAAATCATTCACCTCTTTTCTCAATGTCAAATTTATGTTGATTTGATAAAAATATTATTTCTTTATTCAATGAATGATCTCAATCCACTCATGGACAAACAAATACACAAGAATGACAATAACTAATAACACAACCTATAATGATATTTCTATATTTTCCATTAATAATGATAAAAATCAATAAAATAAACCAAACAATTAAATATGATAACCTCAAATTATGTAACAAATTAGTAACTTTATAAATTAAGATTAAGTGTGCCACAAATATTCATGAGCTTGCTAGCATCTTCACATAATAAAAAAAATTAATATTATTAAATATGACTTGCGTAGCAACTCCAACATGTCGTTGTAAACATATTTACTCGACTATAATAGAAACATATTAATTTTTCCATGAATCATACTGTAAATGGAGAAGACCTTTGTACAGTTTAGTGATTCTTTGATTAAAAAAAAACTTTATCCACTTGTCAAAGAACAAATACTAAAGAATGGTAAAAATTAATAATACACATTATAATGACATTTTCAAAATTGCCATTATGAATGATAATAGGTAATAAAAAAATATGTAATTAAATAAAATATCTTCAAATTACTCAATAAATTAGTAACTATATTGATTAAGATTTATTGTGCCACACAAATTAAAAATTCTACTAACATCTTCAAATAGTATACAAGCCTTTATATTGATTAGATATTATTCTCTTGTATGCACCAACTAGCCTTTTTATGTATTTATACTCAATTCCATGGGGGTATGTATTCCTTTTTTCAAGAATTATAATGTATAAAAAGGAAACCTCCTTTGTACTTAATGAATGATTCTTTGAATAAAAGAAAAAAAATGCTTTTCCCCAATATATTCTTTTGAACTTCTCAAACTTTAGTATTTTAATCAATAATCTAACCTTTATAAAAAAAATGAATTTTAGAAGGAACTTTTTAAAATTAAACTCAAGTGCTATCCTACCTCAAGGACACAAAGTTTCACTAAGCCATAAGGGTATGAAAATCATTGCTTTTGAACTATTGGTTTGCTTAAGTTATAGATAGTAGTGCACATAATAGTATTGGGTGAGTTCTAATTTGAACAGTTAATAAAACTATATTATTGTAGAAATAATAATTGGTTAACCCTTACATATAAGCTTTAAGCTTTAAAATTGAAAATGTGTTAAGCCAATGGTTCATCTAATCTAACTTCAAACTAATGTGGGTATACATAATCAAATATGTTGTAGCAGATAAGTGATTCGGGTTATTTGTGACTTCACAAATCTTACACTTTTCCTTTATTAATTAGCAAGGTTCAGAAATCCTTGACTTTGATACAAGCTCCACAAAATTGAGTAGGCTTTTGAGGCGAGATTCTTAGTGCTATTGAAAGGCTTCTACTCAAGATGGAATAATGACATAATCATAAGGGACTAAGTTTTGAAGTACCATTCACTTATAAATTCAAACTTTTAACCTAAAAGTTAAGTTTACATTGGGTCTAATTTTGATTGATTTTCTTACTCTAGTAAATTAATATAATATATTTTTGGTCAATTTTTATTTTCCAAACATAGATGCATTAAGTTTTGTCCCATATGAATTTTGAGAAGATTTTGTAGTTACTCTTTTAAATAAAGTTCAAATTGAAGACATATTATATTTAAAATTTTTTTACCATTTATTGTTGTCCTTGTATTTATGTTATATGTTGGCACGATCAAGTGCCTTTTAACCGTTATTAGCATTGAACTTCAATGATGGAAAACTTTGTCATTGACAACCTTACACATCAGATAAATATTTTTGAAGATGAGGAAATGGTATTAAAAATTATTACACACAGCTTTCTCAAAGTCTTAAGATAAAGTAGTTATAACAATTTGTCAATCTCAAATGAGCTTGGGTTGGCTAGCCTAGGTCTTAAAACTATTAAATTTATTTTGAGATAGATATGATCTCAAAAGAAACAAAAGATATTTATATTACAAGAATTTTAAAAATAAGTTCAATGACAAATATATCAATATCCTAACCCAATTATTTTCCCATAACAAAATAAAGAGAAGCTCGTATGCATTGCCCTATTAGCAGTGAACTTAGATGATGAAACACTTTCTCATTGAACAATTTTACAAATCAGATAAATATTTTTGTAACTGAGGAAATGGTAAAAAAAATGTTTACATGCGAAGCTTTAAGTTAATGTAATTATAACAATTTGTCAATCTCAGATGAGCTTGGGTCAGGATAATTTGGTTGGGCTAGGTTTTAAAATTGTTAAATTTCTTTTAAGATAAATATGATCTCAAAAGAATTAATAGATATTTATATTACAAAAAATTCAAAATGAATAGACTAACAAATATATTAATAGCCTAACCCATTTATTTTCCCATAACAAATGAAGAGAAGCTCACTTACATGGCTATCACTTGCCTTTATTTCAATGACTATCCAATTAAAAAAAAAGATTCATATAACCTCTCAACTATTTTTGAGGAGAATTATAAGCCATTTTAATCCAAGACAATAAAAAATATTTTGATATTGATTTGAATTCAAAAAATAATAACCAAAATAATCTCACTATTAAAATCAATAGAAATTAAAATTAAAATTAATTATTGACACTAGATGGGAGAGTAATTTAAAAAAAATATACATTTTTTTTTAAAATTTTATAAAATCTATTTTTTTTACTTATCTTCTTTGAAGTATTTTCTATTGATAATATTTTCAATATTTCTTTAAATGTCCTATGATAAAATTAATATATATCAAACATAATTCTAAAAGTTATAACTACTAATTTTTTTGACAAAATGTCCCAAAAATTCAAATAAAAACACGTGTTAGACTTCATAAAAATTTCGAGTTCCAAAATACTCATTTTTAACAAATATATTAACATTAACTTTAATTTTCATTATTTTAACAGCAAGGTCATTTTGGCACCTATTTTAAACCAATAAATAAAAAAAACAAAATTTTAAAATAACTTGAAACTAAAATCACCCACATGAACAGCACATGATTGTAATCCCATTCAATTGCTACAGACAGGCACGTGGCATGCATGTGATCAATGTTTAAACGCTAGTTGCTAAAGCTCTCACTGAAAGCAGAGGCAAAATAAAGTTGCACACTGATAAAAGGAATCCACAAAATTGTGAGCCAAGAGTTTTCAACCCAGTTCCCACCCCACCCCCACACCCCTTGGACAAGACAATAAATGTATACTGACATGAAAGCAAAGTAAGCACATGAGCAAAATTCAGAAAAGGAATTAATCCAGATGTGGACAGTAAAAAAAGACAACTATAACTAATAAAGTTCTGCTACAATGCTCCACCAACCAGCATAAGAAATCTTCAAATAAACTGTCTAATTAATGCATAACAGCAGGTTTCTCAACCGAAGAATGGCGGATTTACCATCCAAAATGAGGCACCCAAAGGCCATAGTGGCACTAACCTAGCTCTCTCTCCTTAGGAGAAGGCTGCAGTACCACTACAACATTTACTCTTACACTTCTAAAAATAAAGATGGATAAAAATTAAGATTGGTTAATGCCACATTTCCCAAATTGACACCACATCAATGCCAAAGAGGATATACACTTGTACCTGACTCGTCTTGTTCACATTCAACTTTTCGTCTTCTACTTGCTCGGGAATAAGACATTCATTTCACTCAGGCATAAGATACTCCACCCTGAATAAAATCTAAGGGTAAAGTACCTTAAAAGTAGAAAGCAATGAGTGAAATATCTTATTTTTGAGTGTAGTGAAAAAATGAGAAGTTGGATGCTAAATCTGAGAAGCCATTTACAAACATAGCTTCCAAAAGGCAGCTGATGTAGCAATTTTGAGAAGTATAGCATTTTGTTATTAAAATTATAGCCGCCGGGTAACCGCCACTCTTTTAACGTTATGCAAAAGGTAGTTCATTTACTCAATAGAAAGGACTAAATCACCACCTAACGACTGCTTTCTATTCTTTTGGAGATTGGATGGCCTTCCTCATCATTCAAGCTGTTAAAAGAAATTGAGGCTTGAAGTGTATGTTGCTTTGGGAGACCAATTCCTTGGAATCACATCTCTTGCCGATAGTGTCCTCTGTGTGGTGAGAGTGGTCAGCTTTACAGAGAAAGGACCCACCAGCGGCCCACCGATTATGCACCAACTTGCTCCCCACACATGCTTCATCTCATTCCAATCAGTGGAACTTGACTGCAAATAATTCAAATAAAAATAGATTTTAGTTGAAAAATATTAATAATTGAAATTCTATAACATGCCTTGAAATAAGGGCTAAACGGTTCAGATTGTCAAAAGCATTGTTGAGATCAAAATAATCTTATGCTATTATTAATAAGAGAAAATTTTCACAATATCCCTAATTTGCACTATTTGAACGGAATGAACAATCAAAGGGAGTACAACCTTGAGCATGCTAGCTACAAGTTTAGCTATGACTTCATGGAATGTATTACAAAGTGAGATTGGTCTATAATTAGATTGTAAATTATCATGACTATGCTTAGGGATGTGTGATAACACGCAATGCTTAGCCATAGTAGAAAGTTTCCTGCTATTAATGAAATGTTATGCAGCTAGAATGAAATGAGGCCCCGCTTGATCAAGGGAATAAGAAGGAAACTTAGAACTAACATCATTTAGGCCAGGGAATTTTATCATTATGAACAATTTTGTAGAATTCCCTCATCACCACTCAAAAAAAAAAAAAACAAAAGGGGGACAATATGAGCATGAAACATATTGTAAAGAACAGTATTTACAATGGGAGCATCCCCATGATGGAGGCATTTTGGTCTATGGCTGGATTGTTACAGTTGTTTAGATTCTCTGCTCTTAATTATCTTATTGACTCTAAATGAGTTTTTAAAGAAGATTTTTGGCATTCAGATTCCTTTTTGTAGGACTAATATTAGGAAATTGTATTTAATAGGTATGCAAGGAGATTATGATTTGGACAATTTTTAATTCTAGTAGCTTGGTCTGTTTGGTTCAAGGATACATGATTTCATCTGGTTTGAGAAAGTGTATCATGGGTTTCTCTTTTGTGAAAACAGAGGTTCAACATATTGCTTCTATTCTGCAGCATTCAATCATTTAACGGATGGTTCTTATGCTTCTCTATTTAGGATCCTTAGCTAAAATGACCGCTTAATTGAGAGGTTGAGTAGGAATGCTCACTCCCTATTTTAACTTATCCATTCATTCTAAAATTAAGTCTATTATTATCAATGGGAAATAGTGCGTGCCTGATTGTCTGAAGCACTTCTCCCAATCTTGTTTTGATGATATAACTAGTATTCATCTATCAAGGAAAAGAGATGAGAAATTGCAAGCGGGGAGAAATTACCTCTGTTTTGAGGGTAAGAAAACAAATTTCAGTAAAATTCTGGATGTTCTTAAAGTCAAGTTAATTTATATGAAGATTTGAACCCTCAAATTCTTTTTTTCCTCATGTCTAGCATTTTTTACAGGGCTTAAAACAATTGATACTCTTGAGGGATATATATTAATAATATTTATCTATTGTGCAAATAATATTTAGAATCCCACTCCAACTTTTTTTTTTGGTTGTAACTAGGCAATGCATTTGGGTTAGGAACTTGTTGTCTAATGTGTGTTTTCTTTTTCCTTCCTTAGAGGTATCTTTGCTTCAAGCCCTTGATACCAGTAACTGCTATGATGTGTAATATTTGATAGGAGCAAATGCAAAGGTTCATCACGTAGCTGATTCTAGCTCATTTGCTGTTACTGTATATGATATAACATAGGTAAGCTTTAAAATTAAGAATGCAAAAATTATCTTTTAGCGGCCAAACATTATTGAAACTCTATTTCTACAAATAATTATGCTCATTGAACTTTTTTAGCTTTATAGTAACCTGCTTCTATTTCTATAAATCATTTGCAAGTGTAACTTGGCTCTGTCGTTATAGTGTTTTTTTATAGTTTTGGTAGGCAACATTTCAGATAACTATTGTCAATTTTTATTCATGTTTGTTTCTCTTTTCTCTTTACCTGTAGTTTGGTCTTTTGTGCATTTGTTGTCTTTACATCTACTTGTTTTTTTTACCACTAGGAAGTTTTCAATGTTGAAGAATCTAATGGTCAATATATATACTACCAGGACAGTTTTTGGTGGGCTCAAGGTAAAGATGATTGAATCTATTTAGGCTGTGTCAACATAATACTATAACTCAAATTCTATGATTGATTTGCCCACATGTGGATGGAGCAAGCGGAAATGTCAATACCTATTGGAGATCTAAGCTTGTCACTTTCTTCAGTTCAATATTTCTTCAACTCTTATCTCATTCTAAGATTTTTTGCTATTTTGAGGTATGAGTTTTATTTCTTTTCGTTCAACCATTTTTATTTCTATTATATTTAATTGCTAGCTCGATTTTCTGGTCACTTTGGAACTGAATATTTTTTATTGAAACTGTCCCAAAAATTCCTTTTTTTAGGAGATTATACATGTATAAGTGATAACTAGATTATGCCCACTCATTTTTGCTGAAATAAAAAATAATCGGAAGAAAAAAATGCAAAGACAGCCATTGGAGTTTACCTCCAATGATGCAATAATAAATATCATCTCAACTGAGTAAAGAGGATGCTGTCCTGTTAAAATTAAATAAGCTGTGTATTGTAGGATATATATATATAGGGGAGGCTCTATATTAGTGCTCCTCTCAAATGATTAAGGAAGAGGCCCTCTTGCTAAAATTGAATATTCCATGTTCTATAGTATATATGAAAACAAGCACAATAGAAAATGCTGGATCAATATCATATCAAGTATAGATAAGAATAGCCTTGAACTTTATTTTTAAGCTCAAATGTTCATCAACTTTTTCATCACCCATAACTGAATTTTATATTCCAATATTTCTCTTCAAAAACTAATCATAGTAAAATTTTGTTGGAACTAACAAAATAGATTATAAGTTCAAATCACAAATAACTTCTTGACAATACAATCTCAGGGACTTATTCATCAAGTGTAGGAAAGAACCAAGTCACTGCATAACCCCACAAGATAAAATTTTACGAACCCATAAATCACTTATTTGTGATTTGAACCCATTCTAAAATTCCTCCAGATCAAAGAAGCATAGTAATATCATATTGGAACAAAAAATTGAAGAAGGGGTTAAGTGTTGAATCACACAGCTTCTTGGCAGTGCACTATTCTTCAATTTCTTATGAGATCCCATGTTGAGAAGAATCTAATGCATTCAGTTCTTTTAATAGACAACAAATAACTAATTTCATGGTATAATTAACATTGAAGATCAGGAGATTAAATGCTTATCATAATCTTTTGATCAATAAATAAATATTTTCTCATTTGATAATTAGAACAAAAGTTGAAGTAGAGAATGACAATTGGTTAAATAACATACTGTTTTTATTTGCATTGAACCGATATCTCCATCTCCATCTTCAAACTCTACAAGAAGTGACAGCCAGTAGTTTGTGGAACCCTCATTCACGTGAAAGGCTATGTTCTTCCCACGATACTTGCATGAAGTACTACAAATCATATTAATTTGCTCCATCAATTTTCAGAATCAAGATATTAATAGACAAAAAACAATGTAGCATTTTTTTGGCACTCAAATTTCTAAATATAAATATTTAACAAGAAAAATGGAGAAATATCATCACTAAATATAAATCACATGTATTTTTAACAAGCATCTAAGGGAACTTAGGAAGCATTAATACAATGGTGGAGTTCAATAACACTAAATAACGTTGTAGAGACACAAAATTTAATTTAGCTTCTCTAAGGATATATTGTCACCTATTTTTTGAAAACACGTATATTAAATAAACACCCTGAAGCAAAAAATAGTAATAAAAATCTGTGCTGAAACTGAAGTTCATCTTTAGGCTTCTTTCGATTAAAGCTGAAAAATATAATTTAGAAAGTGATATTTTTGCCTTAATTCATTTTTAGTGTGAAATTAAATCCTCACTTTTGAGAGATTTTGAAACTATTAAAAGAGCTAAAAAATTCATATTAATTTCAAGCTAAATCAAACAAATTAAATGATAGAATCTAAAATAATTCATCATTTTTAAAACACCCTCTAACTTCAAACAATCAAATGAGCATATATCCATGCAATCAACATGAATCCAAAGAAAAATTGATATTCTGCCCAAATTTGATAGAATTTGACTGTTTTACTCTCTCACGACTGTGGTAAATTCATAACGTTAAAAGATAACAGAGGCAACTTTCATCTGTGAAAGTCAGACAACAGTAAAAAAAAAGAACACAGAATTACAGTGCTCTGAACTAGACATAAAGCAGATTAGTAGACCATAAAAGTAACAGAGCACCATCTAATTTCTACTTGACATTGACGTAAAGTAAACTATCCAGAGCCTCCAATAAATCAATCGAAGTTCGACAGCCACCACACTCTACAGAAGAGATCGATTATCCAGTAAACAGCGATTAATTGCAGTTGATGATTTATTATTACCGGCGATAGAGGACGGAAATCTCGCCGCGGTTGCGGAGCTCGGGGCCCTGTCCGGCGATGGCCATGCGGCTGAAGGCGGCTCCACTGAGGTCAAAGTGGGTGCGGCCAAAGGCACAGTAGCCGCCGGGGCACTCGTCGGTGACGATGATGGTGACGGCGCGCCGCGAGCAGATGGAGTGATCCGCACACCGCACTTTGTAGCACGCACCGCACCCTTCCCCATCCTTAAACAGCACCGGACTCACAGCACCCACCCGCGACTGCAGAGGTCGTACGTCCACCAGAGATCCGTATCCGCACGCACCACCTGTGCGTTCACATGTACAGGAAGCGAACAGCCCGCCGAGAAAGAAGAAAAAAGCTCAGAATTTTCAACAAAATTATCAGAGTTAATAAAAAAAGTTCAAGCTTTATTAAAAAAAGACCGTTATATTTTATTATATATCAACTTTTTAGTAATTACAGAACTAAATAACCAACAAAATTGACAGAACGCTCAAACAGTAACGTAGCTGACGTCAAACAGTCACACAATCATACAAAAGGCAGACATGAGCTTTTAAAAAAAATGGGATTTTTTTTATATAGAGAATAAATTAAAAATTACAGTTAAAACAAAACAAAATTTTCAGAAGAGACCGTGGACCCACAGGAGAAATTATTTCAGCATGCTATGTTCAATTTTGATCGTCGATCACAACTTTCTACTTTTTTTTTTTAATGGGACCTATCGAAATACAGTTTTGTTGTGATCGACGGTCAAGATCTGTCCGTATGGAATAATTTTTCCAAACCGACGGCCACCAGCAACCGAAGAATTGACTAGGCGAAATGCATCGGATCAAAGCAACCCTAGCAGTACCGTATATGATACAACAATCTTACAACAGGACACGTAATACCCTAAGCTTTTTCAACCACCTACCCTGTCCCCACACAGCTGAATATTGTTGGAAATCATTGAGCCATTCCTCACCCCTACTAACGGCTATAAAATTGCCGGATCCCAGCTCCAACGGCATTTTTATTTTTTACTAATAAGAAAAGAGATTTATAACATTCTTCTCCCAGTCTCATCCACACGCCCCCAACCCGCTGTTATCTCCACGTGGCAAAATGATAGCGTTGGTGCGGGTCGGTGAGAAGTTAAATAAGCTAAATACGTTTCTAAAGACTAATGCAGAAAACTTGGCAGCTAGCCATGGAGCTTAAAGGAAAACTCACCGTCGCTGCCATCGCCGTCGGGGCTGCCGTACCAAGTGGCTGGGGGGGGGGCCTAGTGGCGGTGGCCGGAAGCCAATGTGCTTCATAGACGCTGCGAAGCTCGCCGGCGGCGGAACAGAGGACGAATAGGAAGTAGGAGATGACGGAGTAGAGGAAAAGAGAGACTGCCATTGCTTTCCAAATGGAGAAGAAAGATGGAACAAAAGAGTCCCAGTCTCTCTTCTTCACCAGTACGGCTTTAAGAAACCTCGAGCAACCAACCAGCTTCGACTTCTATCTGCAGTGTAGACAACAAGCGGGAACTGCTGGCCGTTTTTATAGAAATGGAAACTTGATTTTGCCTCTTATTTTTTTAAGAAATTTTATGATACGCACACCCTGCTTTTTACATGTAAGTGTACGCCTATCGAGATAGGCAGCGTGAGGTTTTAGGGAGAAGTGAGTGAACGTTTTTGCACTGGGACACGGGAGGCCTGCGCGCTTAACCATTATTTTAATATGTCTGGAGTGAATGTATTATATGGGTTTTTTACTTTTTACATCAACTCTCAAAACTTATGTATTAATATATTTCACACCCAAATTTTTATATTTACCATTTTTTTTTATACCATCCCTTAATATTTTCCGTTCGCTGTCGGTCATGTAATTTACGTACTTAATAAGGAAAAATTATTAAGTATGGGCTCCAGAGGTAAGTCTGGAGTCCAATGAATCAACTCCACGTGGAGCTAATATGAAAAAAAAAAACGGGTTTTCTTGTGATCCGGCTCGATAACACCGGAATATTCCTCTCGTGTTATTCCGCGTTATTCAGATGTTATTGTGGTGGATTGATGTGTTATTGTGTTATTATAATGTTGAGAATATTCTCAGAACACAAGAACACATGAATACTACTGCAATAACACCTGAATAACGCAGAATAATATGGGAGGAATATTCTCTTGTGTTAAAACAATTTTTTTTTAATTTTTCCGTCACCTTCATGCGACGTAATTTTATTAGACTCCGAACATCTCTACGTCAGAGTCCGGATAGAATATTTTCTCTGTCCGACGCAGAAGAGGTGGGAGATATAATCGAAGGTATAAGTTTTTTCCTTGTTTTGTAAATATAAATCTTTGGGTGTGAAATATGTTAATAGGTAAGTTATGAATACTATGTTAAACCCCTTTATTATGTTTGAAGGGAAGGAAAAAAAAAAACAAAAACAAAACAAAACATAAGAGAAGTAAATGCTCCAAAGTGAATAAAGGAAACTTTTAGCGTGAAATGATTTATCTTGTTGGTTAGTAAACAATTCTACGTTTTTATAGCGTTGATGATTAGGGGTGTAAAAGAGCCGAACACGAGTGAGCATGGCTCGTGTTCGGCTCGTTTATATTTCGAGCTCAAAAAGTGTGTTCGTGTTCGGCTCGTTTGTTTAACGCGGCTCTTTTATATTTCCTCGTTTGTTTAACGAGCCGAATATGAGCTGTTCACAAACAAAGAGTCATTTTAACAACCCTAGTTTGATCAAGTTTTTTAGAAAAATAAATTCATTTATCTTATCAGGAAACAAATTCATTCTCACGTTAACTTTCATCTTTACAATTTTCATTTTTATACAAGTTTTGTTTAGTTTCTTAGAACTTTATAGTAAAGGAATCTCCCTCTCTCTCTCTCTCTCTCTCTCTCTCT
>NW_018251642.1:34412-56030 GCF_001263595.1 Phalaenopsis equestris
CCAAACCCGAACAAACACATCTTAGTTCATTTTCGGCTCGTTAACTTATCCAACGAAATTAACGAGCCGAACACGAGCTTTTTAACGACTCGAACACGAGCAGTTCGCGAACAACGAGCCATTTTGACAGCCCTATTGATGATCTAATTTTATATTTTATCAGTTATTATTTATCTTTTTGATTAACATAGGCTTAAGCAACAAAAATTTAAAGCTCAAAAACAATAATCTACACATATTTTATGATTTCAATCAAGAAAATTAATTCAATCATAGCATAATCGTTCTAGAGAATATCATGGCCCACCTCAAAAAATAATAATTAAAAAAATAAAGCATCTTTTAATTGGCAGCATTAATTTGTTGCAAAAGATGATAAATTAAGGGTCTGAAGTATTGAAAAATTATTCCATACTGGCACCGTATGCAGAAATGTTGCAGTGTCCAATCTCCACCGTCGATCACCGATCTCTACGGCGGATCAATTTTTTTAATTTTTTTTTAAAGTTAAAATTGAGGCTCATCGAAATACATTTTTGCGGTGATCAACTGTGGAGATTAGATATCACATGCATTTCTGCATGTGGTGTCCGTATCGAATAATTTTTCCTAAAGTATTAAATCTGTTTGAGTATTTCGTTAGTCGCAACGTCTTATTTAGTGCCACAGTACAATCAACCCAATTAAAGCAATGCAATGTTTGTATAAATCTCCCTCAACCAATCACCACTTTGATGTCCACCCATACCTATATGCTATCAAATTTTCTTTCATGCTCTTAAAAATAATCGTAATTCTAGATATCATTTGTTGAATCCAAATCTGTTCGGGAGACCTATCAAAGAAATACAACGTTGAAGAATGGGAAAGAGAGAGATAGAGAACAATAACACAAAATGAATATTAAATTCACACAAACTTTATTCATAATATGGACCCCCTATTTATAAAAAAGAATTATCATATAATTACATGTTGTACCCCTAAAGTACGTTGGTAGAATGAGGGTATTTATGTCCATACATAAATTCAACACGTGAGGCTTATAGATGTGGTCGGTCGGTCATTAATCCAGCAGATTGTGAGGTCGGTGGTCTCTAGATGAGCGACTGTAGGGTCCAGACGACCATTTAAGTCGAGTGGCTATAAGACGGATGAAAGTTGGTCTGAGCAAACCTCAAGCCAGTCGACCATTTAAGCCGAGCGATCATTTAAGCCAAGCGATTACGAGAGTGGGTAGCCCTTAAGTTGGGCAGCTACTTGTTGAAGCTCCACATCAACCGCCTTAAGACTTCACCTGTTTTATTTTCCCGGTCTATCCAGGTTGAGAAACGACGGGCTCGTCCAGTGGATCCAATCAGTTGGATTCTTCTAGGAGGATCTTCCCCTTATCCATATTAGGTGCCCTTAGTAGGACCCGTGGGGCCATGTGACCTCCTTTGTCATCCATGCTATGTCTTTGTGATTCGTGCTGACACGTTTTCAATGTATATCATTAAATTTTATATAGGTGTCTCTACATATATACATGTATATATAAAATGAGCAATTTACTTTCTGCTCTACTTTTTCTGCATGACCTTTGGTCAAATTTAAAACAAATTTATATTGCAATAACATATCTCAAGTCATCCCAAATAGTGTTTATACATTTAAATTTAATTGAAACTAACTGCATCATTCTCCATATCTTGAGGAGAAACCCCGTGTTTCTTAAATCGACCAAGCCAAGCATAAAATTTCTACTTAGGAGGTTGTCTAGCACGACTAGGGTGTTAAAGGCTCCCATGACCTAAAAGGGAGTGTAAGTTCTTTGTGAAAGTTTTTTGGCTTTGTAGTTAGACCTCTCTTTTCTCTTTTTATTCCAACGGCGTCTCCGTCATTTAACTGAGAGTATAAGTCCCACTTTACCCATTCTATCTCTTAAAGAGTCAGAAGAAAACAGAGATTTTTTTTCCTCTGACCATAAGGCTACTAGAATTTCCTTGGAAGGTATAATTCATGGATTGTCGATAAGGGGTGGTAGGATTGGGTCGACTAACTTCACGATAAGATAGACTTAGATTCTCCATAATTTGGGATGAAAGATCCATGGTATCCTGACCTTCTACCTTTACCTGCTTAGGGATTCCTCTCTTTTTCATTGACACCTCCTTTGAACACTATTGATTTCTTAAAAAAAATAATTGATATAATCTCGTGCCCCCTTGCATGCCTGGTGCCATCACCTGTAGTGGATACAGTGATTCACCCTCTACCCAATGACCCAATATAAGCATCAAAAGCGTCAAGATTCTCCAGTTTGAGATGATAAAAGAAAATCCTTTGGTTTTTCAATTAAATGGATATCATAAATATTGTAAATAAGACCATTATTATTGAGAGTATTCTTAGGTATCCCCAAAAGTGTAAATAACCAAAGATATATTTTTCTTTGGGAGTTGATCTTGACCTAGAACAAGTACAAAAACTTGATTCTCTAGTTGTGGGTTGCTTTCATAAGGTTTTCTTCGCGGATATATTTTCAAAGCATTTTTTATCTGATCCCATTTCAGACATATACATTTGGGCTATCACACAAATGTTACCTTATGAACTGCACATTTTTTAATTATTTGCGTATTTCATCATATCTCTTCCTTGAATCATCCCAATGATTCAAAAGAGAGATTTATTTGGAGAGAGAATGATACGATGATGATAAGACTAATTGGTGACTTCAAAAGTTAAAAATACAATGAAAAAATATCGACGACTTCGGTGGGAAAGGGTCTCACTTACAAGATTAATGATCTAGTTTCTTTCTTTGTGTCACTTTTTTCCCTATTAAAATTCAATCTGCGTATCAGTTGCTATGATTTGCAGCTTGACGTCTTTTCGTCCCTTTTGCGCCCTCAACATGTCGGTTACTGTGCTTCTTATGTAATCAGTAGTGTTGTATAATTTGATTGTCTATATGACCTTTTCTAAATTTTTCTTTGTCCCTTTGATTGTAGAAATGGCCGGTCAAAGAATGATGATGATTGGAATTCTGAGAGGATCAAAGTTTCCTTCCCCCCAAGGTTGCTTCGTGCGGAGCAAGGGACCATTGATGTAGGTGGATTTAGTGTATTAATTTTGCAAATATTTTTCAATATTACGAAATACACACTGTAGATACAGTAGCAAATATGCAATTTAATCCCAACAAAAAATAACTTCAGTGAAAATAGTTTTATCTTTTAAAAATCATTAAACTAACAAACTCTCTTTAAAAATAATGCAAGTATATGTATCGCTCAAGTAATAAAGTGCTCTAATGGAGTCCTAGATATCGATCCCACAGAAAAATTGGAAATGCTATAAGTAAATTCTTATGATTATAATTTATAATATAATTTTTAAAACTACAAAAAGTAAATTGCAAATTTTAAATATTAAATACTAGAGTGAATGCTAATTAAAATGCAGTTGAAAAACAAAATTAACTAAACTAAATTCTAAATTTTCAAAAGTAAAATTACGAAAACTAAACAAAGTTTTTGTGACAGAAAGTTCAAGTTTAAGAAAGCTTCCTTCCTCTTTATAATAAGTATATGGATTGTGAAGAAATTAAAATCATTTGAAAAAAAATATATAAAAACTGTTTTGTGCCAACTGTTTTGTGCCAAATAGTTGAACTATTTTGTGCCAAATAGGAGCCATCCTATTCTTTACCCTCTTTCGAATGCATAAAAAATATTGACTAATCCAGAGTTTGGTCCCTAATTATGTGGTTAGGCTGAGAGGATACCGAATGCCACTCTAGAGCTCCCACTACTCCCTCCCTTGAGGGCTAACAATCTCGCATCAGTTTCTAATCAACTAGACCAAATTAGAGATTTTAATATGTCACATTATAATCTCTAATTCTACATCCAATAAAGTATATTTCCATATTTTTTTACACCCAATTGGATGACATACTCTTCCATGAAATCAAATGTGATTCTCCCCATATTGTAGAAATCATAGTCTTTTCGGAACATATGTTTTTCAAAATATTTTAACATTTCAGTTGGTCAGATCGAAAAGTAAATGAAGTTCGAAGTTCAAATAATCATAAATTATTGACATTTAAAACCGTATAAAACAAAATTAATTCTTCATAAAACTATATCTCAAAGAAGGGAGAAGGATAAAAAAGATTACTCAGAATTCATCAGAATGATACAACAAAACACTAATTTCATATATGAAAACAATTTTACAAAACAAAAGAAAAAAAAGACACAACTTATCTCACAATCCTTCCCAAGCAAATCCTTAGAATTTCTCTTCAAGTTTTTCTCTCTTTACAAGCACTATCAATTCTCTCTTAGAAGTGTAATGAAGAGGAAATCTCTCACTTTCCCTCTCCTCTTACAGTCCTTGAAGAAAATCTCTAAGCTATTGACTTCTCTCTCTCTCTCTCTTCGCACCCCCGCTCCCCCTTCACACGCCACTACTCACGCCACCCTAGAAGTCTTCTTCTTTTATTAGAGGTTGTCTCCCTCCAAAAAGAATTCAAAATTCATTTCAAAATTCTATCCAAAAGTCAACTTTTTTATATTCAAAAGGCATGTCCATTGATCCAAGAGACATATTCCTTCATAAAAGAACTTTCCAAAATGTTTGCTTACATTGAATCACTCCAAGGGGTGTTTAAAATAAGTGTATCTTTTGAAATTTGTGCAAACTTTGTCTCAAACTGCCTTAATCTGCAAAAAAGTCGTCTCTGACACATCTTGTAACAACTGTCTGTCAAACGGCGCATCTTGCGCCAATATGGTGCATCTTGCGCTAGAATCCAAAAATTCGTTGTTTTGGCTCAAAATTTCATCCTTTTTGCTACTTTTGCTCTAAATACCTAAAGTTTATATACCTGCAACAAAGACATGAAAATACTCTTTTTTAATGTCCAATATCACCAAAATTAAGCATAAAATATATACTTAAAACTCATATTATTTTGGTGTATCAAAATCCCCCAAACTTAAATGTTACTTGTCCTCAATTGACACTTTTACTTCATAAAAGCATATGACTTAGGATAGAGATTAACTTATAACTTTTATACTTTAGTTTAATAAATAAAATAGTAAAATTTAAGAAAAACCCTTAATAACTTAGATTCAAACTCTAAGTTTAAGAGTATTTAGTAATCAAATTTAAGATTTTTGAATCTCTATTTATTTTAATAAGAAGTGCAATTTGTCATATCAAGGGTACTTAGAATATTCATATGAAAAAGAACTTCATGAAAACTTTACTAATAATGCTACTAATATTCCAATATAAATTTAGAAAATGTAATAAATCTTTTTCCTTAAGTTGATTCGAAGCTAGTTTTTTATTAAGCATCTCCTCAAGCTTCTCCTTGCTCATTTTTCATTTTTTTAGGACCCTTTCAATCCTTTTTTTTTCTTTTTCAAGCGATGATTATTGTATCTGGATAGCATTTAATAGTTTTGAACTTCACTATCTTCTTCTTAAAGTCAAAATCCTTACCTTTCTTCACTTTATAAATTCATATTAGTTTTTATTTTCATAAAGTTTAATTTTTTTCTTCTTACATGAAACTCTAAAATTCTTATAACTTCAAAAATACAATTTTCTTTACTTTAAATAGAAAAACATAGTCTTATCCTAGCATACCAAATATCTTTAACTTTCGAATTGACTTTTGATATTAAAAACTTTTTTACCTAAATTTACCAAAATATTCATAAACATAAGTATAGTCATTCAAAGTTAAATCTTAATATCCCAGGAATATCCCAGGTCATGTTCCAGGTCATGTTAAATTAATTTCAAAAATATTGTTAATTGAGGACAAATAAAATTTAGTTTACTTCTTTTTTAAAAGAAATTTTCTTCCCTCCAAACTTAAGTTGTTAAGTAATTTAAAAATGTTTTAGGACAAAATTAAGTTGCTGAAAGAAAACAATAAATGCATGAAAAATAAAAACTAACATGTTGAGGATTTCTGACTATGAAACTGAGCTCTGGTATACTGCAGGTACTAACTTTAAAAATACATACAGGCTTTAAAGCGTTAAATAAAACATAATATATTCAAAAGAATTTACTGAAAATTAAAAACAGAAACAAAAACTGAAAATACTAGAAAAAAATACAGAAAAAGTAAAAATCTACTGTTATTATTACAATTTAGGTCCACATCACAAAATAAATGTTTTTACTACGACCGTTTCAAATCACATCCAATAACAACATAATAAAAAATAACATACAAACAAATAAAATAAACTAAAATCCTAAGAAAATCAGTCCTCAACGCCTTCCTCATCATCATCATCTTCTTCTTCTTCTTCTTCTTCATCATGAATAGGAGCATAAGGAGTAAAGCTGGGGCAAGTAGAAAATTTCATATTGTATTCACCCCTAAGATATCTAACCATAGCTTCCTCATAAGCTATATCATGCTAAAATCTCCTTTGCTTATACTCATCGTTATAAGCATTTCTTGCTCCAATTTCTCCAATTTGATTTTAAATATTAACTATATCCATTTGTTGAATCATGAGTTGTTCCAAAATATTTTCAAGTGATGCAAAGCGAGAAGTATATGCCCCTGCAACTAATGTAGAGGGTCTATCACTACCTCCACTCCTATCCTCAACAAATGATTCAACTCTTTGAACCGTATGCTTCCCAACAAGATTTTGTGGCTATAATCTTTCCTCGTTTCTATGGGACTCTACTCCTGATTGCTCACATAGAGTGAAAATCAGGACAGGGTAACCCAACAGGGTAACCCAAACCACTGTAACCCAAACCACTAGCAGTAGAGCTCTTAGCTATGCTCTGAGCATGATGAACTATGAGAGCATAATCATCTATTGATTTCATGTTCTGAATGCAATAGTTTAATACAACTCTATCCTTCGTTACATTGGCTAGATGATTTGTCGACAGTAATTTAGTAGAGATGAAGTGTTGTCATACCTTTAACTGAATAGTCAACATGGAAGCTGAGAAGTTAACTTTCTTATCATTTTTAATCCTCCATTCTCCTCTTTCATCAGTCATATAGGCAATCACTTCATCCAGTGATGAATCAATCATCAATGCAGCATATTCATCATGAAATACATTCCTCAGCCCATAAGAAACATTAATCCTATCTCTTGAAAATTGAACTTGCTTACCTCTTACAAGGATGTGATTACCAGCAGTGAACCTCAAGTTGGCATAAAACCCCCAAACCATTGGTACAATCGCTACTGCAGTGAAATAGCAAAACCTTTCCCAATTTCTTGCGATGATCAACCTCTCGATCTTGCCACTCAGGTTAGTAAATGAGAGTTCCTGAATCAATCTTCTTGATTCTATTTGAGTGTTATAACTGTGTTGAGCCTTAAAATTGACAAATTGTCATGCATCAAAATCATCTGACGACATTCTTCTTTTTACTCGGGAGCCATTAGAAGTTCTATGAAATTCCAAATAAATTCCCAATAAATTACAAAATCTAAAATCTAACTCCCCAAGTAATATTATTTGGTAAGAAACTTCTTACCATGAGTTTTCCTTTAAGCTTTTTCATCAAAAATCCCAAATTTTAAAATTTCCATAATGTAAAATTTATGGTGAAAATAAAAAAAGTTTAAGTTAAAGTGAAGCTCTTACTAAGAGAAGATGCAAAATTAAGATTTTTGGCCTCTGAAATCCTCTCTATCGCACTCAATGTGAAGCTTTTGGTCAAGGTTTAGAGGTAGGAGATGACCCAAGCAGTAAAAATGGAGTTTCACTATGCAATTTCATAGTTTTTTAGGTAATCTGATGTTTTCGGGAATTTGGTGCATCTTGCGCCAAATCTGGTGCATCATGAACTAACTCTTTGTAAATTGGCGCATCTTGCGCCAATGCCTTAATTTTTCCAGATTTCATTTTCTGTGGAAATCTGTTATGCACCGTCTAACTCTAATTAATTTAAATGAACTTTTATAATCATAATTAAACATTACTCTAACACCAAACTTTTACAAAGAACACAGAACTCGCTTATATATATATAATTCGTGGTATTGCAAACTAACATTTTTCAAGCCAACAAACATCTAATTCAGTGTCCAAAGAAAACCAAAACATTTTAACACTGAAATTTAAACATCAAACTACCAAACTCAAACATAGATAGAGTTCAACAACAAAAGTAAATGCAATCCAACATAACAAAATAATCAAAACAAACAGTACTAGACAAAATGTTTCGTGCATAGATTAAGTTCAAACTTCTTCTTCACTCTCGTCCTCTTGAATACCTCCAATAGATTTGTAGTGCACATATAAGTTGTAGAAGGGTTGATAATGAAAATTTTCAGTTGAATCCTCCCCAATCCAAGCATATTTCTTGAACATACGTACCAAATCATCTTCAATACGACAAGCATGTTCAAAATTTTCTTTTAGTCTCCACTCTAGATGATCCAACAATTCAGAAATATTCCCAAGTGCATGCATAAGATTCTACACATCTTTTTCTATTTTCTTGATTCTTTTTAACAGTACGTTCGAACCAAAGTAAGGCTAAATAAGTGATGAATTCTGGGATTCTTGATCCATCAGTACATTCACTTCATTCTCACTCCCATTCCAATACATTTGTCGTAGACTTCTGGATCCATTGGCTTCCAAGGAAGAAGCACTTTTTCCCAACTCTCATAAGGTAGTTGTGATTAACTGCATAGTAGTAAAATAGTGGATAGATGTCCTAGTCCATTTGCAGATCCATTGACAATCAAACCCAAAACTGATTTCATAATTATTGCTCCAATGTCAATAGGTTTTTCAATTTGAATACAATAGTTCAAAATAACACTCTCCTTAGTTACCTTACTGATTTTCATAGTGGAAAGTAATTTCAATGCAATAAGGAAGTTTCATGCCTTAGAATCAGAATTTAAAAATGATGAAGAAAAACATACATTTCCATTATCTCTAGCCTCCCAATTTGCATCTTCATCCGTAAGGTATCGATAGAGTTCATTCATATTATCTCTCATAGGGGTAAAATTTGCATAGTGACAAATAGACACATTCTAAAACATAAACATCTCGTTTATTCTTAAGGAAGTGAATTGCACAAACCTGCCTCGCACATAGACAATTCCTTGGTTGATTCCATGCAGATGTACGTAAAAATCTTTCACCACAATGACAACTATGGTGGCAACAGTGTAACAAAACACTTCCTAGGGTCTCTGTGCAATAATCTCTTCCACTCGAGTATTCGGTGTGTTGAATCCTCGATTCACTAACCCCATTTCTTTGATTAGCCTCTTGATTAGCCTCTTCTTCACTAGCTCTTCTTCACTAGAACTCAATCATATAACTTATGCGCATAAAAAATGATGAACTTTCTCAGGTTGGAAACCAAATCTAGCCGAATTTTTAGAGTGGGACGCCATTAAAATTGAAATCTAGTGACTCTTCTCTCATTTTCCCCCTTAAAATGGACATTGGATTCAGTTTTTGAGAGTTATAAGAAGAAGAACTGCCAAAAACTGCCTTTTGAAATGTTTTAAGACATTTTCGTCATAGCGGCACATCATGCGCCGATTTTGACGCATCATGCGCCAGCTTTCTAGAATGTGGCGCATCTTGCGTCAATCTAATGCATCATGCGCCAGTTCCAAAAAAATCACCATTTCGATTTCGATCCAAAAAATTCTCAGTTCTTCCTTATAATTAGGTAAAAAAAGATGTTTCTAAATATTTTTTCAATTTCAAATTTCTCAAATAAACGGACTTGTTTTGACCTCACTTTTGGTTGAGGTTTAGTTTTCCCTCTTTAGTAGCCTAGGGTCTAGCCATAGGGCTTTCCTATTGACTATTCCTAGAAGACTAGAAAAGGAACCCTCACCATTAGAAACTCTAAACTCCTCTTTGCTCAACTTGAAGTTCCACATATTTGTCCTAACCTCTAGCACATAGTAGGTAGGGTCACTATGGGGGAGATCAAGGAGAGTTCCCATAATGCTATCTCACCTTAGGGTTGACTCTGGGTGTTGGTCTGGAGTTAGTTCACTCACTACACTCACTATCACACTCACTATCACCCACAATCAAAACCCAAAATTGTTAACTTTGATCTCTTGATCTTTTGGGAAACTCATGTAGTTGGTCTTGATCTTTTGGGAAACTTTTGGGAAACTCATGTAGTTGGTCCCCTAGACCCACTAGCCCTAGGCCAGGGTTTGGCTAAGACCAGCACATAGAGGATCCAAATGGGGATTTCATTGACCCATAGCTCATATAGGGTGATCGGTACCCCAATTCTTCACAAAATGTCCAATTTGGCCTTTTGCCCCTAAATCTACCAAAATTACCTAAGTGCCTTTGAAACCCTAAATTTGGTCAAAATCCTCAAATTCACCAAAAATACCCAAATTTATTCAAAAATTATTTGAAACCATTTCAAAATACCTAAATTGCCCAAATCCACCAAAAAATTCCAAAATTACCAAAATACCCCTAAATTTGCCAAAATTACAAAAATACCCTTGGCACCCCAAACTTTTCCAAAACATCCAAAATCACTTCAATTATCTCTAAAACCAATTTGGACCCTCCAATTGAACACAATTTGGCCAATTTGACCATGTCTAGCCTAACTCAAACCCAACCTTTGGCCATTTGGACCCAAATTGGGCCTTTGTACCAAAATTAACTTAGTCATCCTAAGGCCACCAAATTGATGACTCCACAGCCACTAAGCTCCCCCTTTGATCCAGGTTATACCATATTTAACACACCCTAGATGAGCCATGGACCAAAGGTCCCCTAAATCAAGGGATTTGTTTCCTAAAATTGCTTAAGCTAAAGCTATCTTTGACAAAACCTATCACCATCCCAAATTAATTGTTGTGAAAGATTCCTCTAAGGTTCCTGAGCCACCTAAGCACCTCCACATGGCACCCTAGTCACCGGAGGAGCTAAAACCAAGAGCCTCTATGCCTAAATTCAAACCCAATTTTACCCATCTAATGTGTCTAGCTCAGATTGGTGTTTAGCATCTTGAAGCCCTCCACCTCAGCTCCACATTGCACCTAATTGGAGGCCATGATAGCCACCCTAGGCTGTTTTACTTAAACCCCTCCTCCATGGCTTCAAAGGGGATCTTCCTCCCTAACTCTTTTGCAACCATCCTTTGACCATCTTCCCCATCACTTGAGCTCAATTTTTTAGCTCAAAATTACGGCAAAATTCTGCCTTCCTAAAAAACTCCCCTAAACCCCAAATTGATTTGCTCCTGAGCTTCACCAGAGCAAGAGAGGAAGATCCCCATCAAAATCCCCCTCTGTTGAGCCCTCTAACCTATACTTAGACCAAGGTCGCTCCACCCATTGATCTAACTCATACTTGGAGCCTTCACCAGAGGAAATAAACACATCCACAAGGTTTGTCAGACTCCACTGAAGCTTTCATAAGCACCCAATCGAGGCCTAACCTCTTGGGCAAAGGTATAGCTCACTAACCCTAATTTTGGGCTCGGTTTGGTCTTTGTGAAGAAAACTTACAATTCATAGTAGAGTAACCATATAGATATACTCGTCTTGAGTAGATGAAGGTGTAGGAACAAACTCAAAGTGATTTCATTGAGTTTAAGCTGAGATCTTAGGGTTTAAAGTTGGACGGTTCACAGGTTTTGGCTATCGAGGACGATGACGGAGAGCCGTCTAATCGAGTGTGTATTGGATGGACGGACGAGATTAAGCCGGATGGAGTCTTCATGCATGAACAGCGAGACGCGTGGCTGTCGAGTCAAATGGTAGTGCCGAACCAAGAGACGACACATGGCGCTTCAAGGAGGACGAGGATGACGCGGCGCTTGATTGGGATAAATAAAAAATTAAGGCTTTTTCTTTAAAAAATGACAGATCTTTGAAAATTCATAACTTTTTATAGAAAAATAAAAAAAAAATAAAATAGAAATACCCGCTTGCTCAGTGAACAGAAGAGAATAATGTGAACTAAATCAAAAATTATTTGACAAACATATGATTTTTAATTAATTAAATACCCTTTGAGGTATTTTAACTCTCCATGATTAAGGAGTGCTCACCATGGCTTGATAATTTTAGGGTTTATTCCTCATCATAGAGGGGATGTTCTCTGATTTTTCCAAAGTCAGAGAGCATCTCTATACTTCTAACCCTAATTTTCAAGCTAGGGTGACCATTTTAGCTTATTTTAATTATATAAATCAAAATATCACTTCAAAAATTATGAGAATAATTTTTGTAGGTTTCCTATGGTCAAAGAAATCTAGGAAAAATATTGTGATGCTTTGAACTATTTTGTACATTTCTATACTTAATTAAATGTAAATATCTTCCATGAATTTATGTAAATAAAACATATATAAAAAATTGACAAAATTAGTCCCACGTTGTTCATAAAAATCATATCTACCCACTCTAAAAATTTCAAAATTATTTGACTTAGTTCAAGCACTGAAGTTGTTTTTCTAAGAAACCTTATATTTTTGTACAAAAATAATTATAATAAATTAAATAAAATTGAGAAATTTGTGAAAAGTGATTTTCTGAGTTCCTTGTGATCAGAGGCACTTAGGAAAAATAAAAATTATTTTTGATAAAATACTTAATTTTTTAGCCATATTTTGGATTTAAAATAATTAAGAATAATTAAAATTTTCAAAAATATCAAAATATTTCAAAATATGCCTAATTGTTCTCTGATCATTTGGGACTCATTAAAATATTTTCCCTAATTTTTCTAAGTTAAAAATAAATTTTAAAAGCTTAAAAATGAATTTTCCTTATTTTCTCATTAAAATAATTATATTAAATAAATTAAAAATTAAAAAATATAAGATTTGACTTTGAGTTTTTTGAACTCAGAGAAGTCTATTAAAAATATAAAAATGATTTTTTTAATTAAAATATTATTTTCTATTTAATTTAATCATTAAAATTGTTTAAAAATTAAATAATAATAATAGAAATTTGATTTAAAAAATCATGAAATTTTGTCTAAGTATTTCTCTGACCATAGGGAACCTCCAATAATTTTTCCATAAATATAAATTTTATTTTGGATAATTAAATAAATTAACCTTTAAAAATCCTATTTTCTAAATTTAAACGGTGTCTTAACCAAAATTTAGGATTAACAAAAAAAAGGGTAAGTTTTAACTTAATGAACATGTTTGGATGATTGAAATACAATGGGGTTAAAAGATAAAAACTCACTCGTCACCCTTGCACAAAATCAACAAGATCATAATTCTCCCAACCTTCATGACCTGGAAGTCAATTGAGATCAGACAATTTTTAAGTGAGTGGCTTAAACCAGAAAGATGATAGTTTACTTTTCTCAAGCCCAAAGTTGAGGATGGTTTGACCATTTGATATGGATATATGAATACTTAAATCAAAACCTTGATAATCACCATTTCACCTATTATGATTATAAAAGGTTTAGTAGTGACCTAGACTCAATTTCTAAACTCAACTGATTGAATTTAGAAGATGACATAATTGGTGATTAACATCTTTAATTAGTACAAGCCTGACCTTAATCACGGGTACCATAGTCTTAAATAACCTAGACTTGCCTTAAGAGCACCCACACACATAACTTTTAAATGAAACATCAATTGATTAAGTGAGTATCATATCCTTGGGAAAGTTAAATTGTCATGTTTCACAAAGTAACGGGGTAGTCACACTTTAACCTTGGATGATTAATGAAACAATATGATAAGTTCAAAATGAACTTGAAATAATTCAAGAGAGGCTCAAAATAGTTTAGGGTTATTCCCTCAACACTTTAAAATCTTCTGGATATTTTGAAGAGTAAATCAAACTTGTCATATTTTGTTCTAAAATCATCCACTAGGATCTTCTAAGATTCAATAAAATCATAACATGGGGTTTGGTAATTAAACCTTTATCAACTCTTGCAACTTAAATTTTTTTGCAACATTATATACATGCCTTGTAAGTACTGACTTTCAGGTGATGGAACGAGAAGACTTGTCAGGTACACTTTTACAGTTTACAGTATCATCTTTTCTTGTACTTTCTACACTGTATTTTTATACTTACAAAACTTTCATGTTAAACAACGATGACACCTTGTATGAAAACCAAAAACTGCTAAGATAGCCACCAAAACCAAAAGTAAAACTAAAATAAACCAAGATAAAATTCACCGCCACAACATTCAAAATATAAAATAACTCAAAATTTAATCACAAACATCACAAAATAATAATTGCAACTAAATTCAGACGTCTCTATCGGATGATCGGGAACCCCTCGGAGGAGGTAACCTACGGTTGCTAATGAGGCTTCCCACGGTCTAAATGAAAGTATGGAACTCATTCAGTTGAGTTTAGTAAATTCATTTGGACTAAGTGAATCCGATAGAAAGTTCATTTGGACTAAGGATCTTAACCGATGTCGCTCTAATCAACTTTAATAAGCCCCATAACATTTATATAATTATAACCATAGGGACATCTATTTTGACATCATAACCTGACACATCAGAAAACTTAAACTCATCATGACGAGGAGCTTGGAGCTAGCATTCTGGGCAGCATGGCCATCTTCAATGGTAACATCTATCTACAACAACATATCTTTCCTTAGAATAAAATAACCAAGTCATAGGATTTCGAGATTGTTTGCTTATGCAACATAAATCCTCGCCTTATATTTGGACCTTTGTTTAGCTCTGCTATACAATATAAGCCCTAACACGTCTTAGGATTTCAAGGTTGTCATTTTCAAGGTTGTCATTTGTCACGACCATTTGTCACAACTTAAACCCTCACATCTTCTAGGCTATTTATGAGATAGTTTCACACAAATGTAAGCCGAAACAAATAAAATTGGTAGAATGAAACACCTAAATATTCAATTTATGAACAGTACTTTCTCTTTAGAATTGAAGCCAAACATCAGGATAGACTGGGAAGTCACTGAGGTTCTCCTCTGAATCTATGACATCCCCTAGTTCTTCCTCCTTTGGATTCCACAATAAATGTTATAAATTGAGTCATTCCCTATTGACACATCTATGTATCATCTCATTTAAAAGTCCTATCCTTTTGACCTCTTAGAAGATAACATTTCCTGATTTTTATCGAGAGTTTTCTTAGATGATTTCAGTTATCTAAGATATAATTTCCTATAGGGGTCTGCCCTTATAGGAAGCTTTTTCGAACCCAACTTAATATAAACCCTATTTAATTATTTGTATTAAATAGGGGAACTTGTCGGCAAATAAAATGATTTTGCAGACCAAATGGACGTCATATACTTTTTAGTTTACCTGATCGACCCTCACCGTCATGTCTTGTGTTTATCTTTAGGGATAAATACAAGGCGTGAGGTATAGTGCTCTTTCATTTAAACTACAAAAAATCAGTGACCAACAGCTTCTAACAGGCAATCCCCAAGCCAAAATAGTGTTGATAGAACTCTATAAAAACACAAATATAATTATATGTAAATATTCCAAACAAAAACACAAAGGCAAAATAAACTACGATAAATATGTGTTGCCTCCCACAAAGCGCTTGGTTTAATGTTGTCAGTCTGACATTCTTAGTCTTTATTTTGGGTGACCCGACATTACAGTCTCTTTAAAAATTAGTCTTTGACCACCAAAATATGGTTTCAATCTGTGTAATTCATTTTAATTATCTTTCCAATCTTTGTATCTGTCTTAGGATCTTCAATATTAATAACTCCATAGTGATAGACTTTTTCAACTCTGAATGGTCATTTCCACCTAAACTTCAGTTTTCCAGAAAATAATTACAATCTTATATTGTATATAAAAAATTTCTGTCCAGGTTCAAATTCCTTTTTTATTATCTTTCGATCATGTCATTCTTTCATCTTTCTTTATAAATCCTAGCATTATCGTAAGAGTCATTCATAATTTCTTCAAGCTCATTCAATTGCAATAATCTTTTCTCACCAGCATCTTTCAAAAAAAATTGAATTATTTTGTGAATTTTTTTATAGCCCAATAAGCTTTATGCTCCAATTCTACTGGCAAGTGACAAGTTTTCCCAAAAATTAATCTATTAGGGGACATTCCTATAGCTGTCTTATAAGCTATCTTGTATGCGCATAATGTCATATCTAATCTAGCAGACCAATCCATTTTATTAGGATTTACCCTTTTTCTAAAATTATCTTAAGTTAAAGATTAGATACATCTATCAAACCACTAGTCTGAGGATGATAAGCAATTGTAATTTTATGCATTATATTATATTTTTTCACTAATTTGGTAACGGTTGCATTCCTAAAATGAGACCCTCCATCGGTAATGATTACATGGTAATTATTACTCTTGGCATTTCATATCTTATAAAAATATTTTTATTTAAAAAATTAGAAACACTCTGAGCATCACATCTAGGTACAACAATAGCTTCAAACCATTATGGTCCTATAAAATCTAATCCTCATGCATCAAAATTTTCAATATCCAAATTAAAATTTAGAAGCATTTCAGTTCTTTTTGAAATAATACATATTATCTGACACCGATCACATGTTTATATATATATATTAACATCTCTAAATAGATTAGGCAAATAAAATCTAGATTGCAAAATTTTATGAACAGTTCTATCATTTCCAAAATGACCTCCAAATTCAGAATCATGGCATTTTTGGATAATTTCCTGAATTTCTTTGTAAGGCACACAGTCTCATTACTAAATCTTTGCATTGTTTATATAAATAGGGTTCGTCCCAAAAATAAGATTTTGCATCATTAATGAATTTTTTTTTTCTAATGTTTGGTTAGTCCATATGGCAAAATACCACTAATAATATAATTTACAACATCAGCATAGTATTTCCCATCCTTTTACAATATAAAGTTGTTCATCAGGAAATGTTTCATTAATTTTCATTTCCATGTCAAATATTTCTTCCTGTTGTAGCCTAGTAGATGATCAACAATTTGATTATCAATCCCTTTTCTATCGACTACTACAAAATCAAACTCTTGCATCATAAGTACCCATCTAATTAATCTTGGTTTTGCATCCTTTTTTTACATCAAATATTTAATAGTCGAATGGTCGGTATGCACAACACATTTAGCTTCATTCAGATATGATCTAAACTTATCAAAAGCATACACAATGGCAAATAACTCTCTTTCAGCGGTGGTATAGTTAATCTGAGCATCATTGAGAGTCTTACTCACATAATATATAACTTTAAAAATCTTATCATATATTTGCCCTAAAACAACTCCAATTGCCTAATCACTAGCACCACATAGTAATTTAAAGGGTTTCTCCCAATCAGGTGAAACAATTATAGGAGTAGTGATCAATTTTTCCTTTAAAGTTTCTAAGGCTTTAAGGCAATCTTAGTTAAAACTACATATTGTATCTTTTTCCAGAAGTTGGCATAAAGGCTTAGTAATTTTTGAAAAGTTCTTAATATATCGCCTGTAAAATCCAGCATGTCCTAAAAAGCTCCTAACTCCTTTTACAGTAGTAGCTGGAGGTAAGTTTGATATAACTTGAATTTTTGCAAGATCTACCATTTTCTGAAATTTTATGCCTAAGCACATTTCCTCCTGCAATCATAAATTGACATTTTCCTAGTGTAATACAAGATTAGTCTTTTCACATCGTTCAAGAACTTTTTCTAAATAATTTAGACATATTTCGAATGAAGTTCCAAATACAAAAAAATCATCCATAAAGACTACAATCCATTTTTCAATCAAATTCCTTTTTCAATTAAATCACTAAAAATGACATCATACATCTTTGAAATGTTGCAGGTGCATTACATAATCCAAAGGGCATTTGCTGAAAAGCAAAATTTTCATTATTTTCTATTGATCCTCTGGAGCAATAAGTATTTAATGATAACTGGTACATCCATCTAAAAAACAAAAATATCTGTGCTCAACCAGCCTATCCAACATCTGGTTCAAAAAGGGTAAAGGAAAATGATCATTTCTGGTGGCAGAATTTAATTTTCTATAATCTATGCTCCATTGACTTATCATGTTGGTATTAATTCATTATTCTCATTTGTCACTACAGTCACTCCTTTTTTTGGAATACAGTGAATTGGACTTACCCATGCACTGTCTAAAATAGGATATATTATTTTAGCATCTAATCATTTTAAAATTTCTTTCTTAACAACTTCTTTCATCATAGGATTTAGTCTCCCTTGAGGATCAGCTTATGCTTCATGTTGATCATCCGATAAAATTCTATGCATACAAATTGAAGTACTGATTCCTTTAATATCAGCTAATGTCCATCCAAAAGCTTTCTTATATCTTTTCAAAGTTTCCAACAACTATTGTTCTTGCGTATCAGGAGGATACTATAACATGTAATGTGGATAAATCTCCTAAAAATGCATACTTCAAATTTGAAGGAAGTGTTTCAGTTCTAGTTCAAGAGGTTTCTCAATTGATGAAATCAAATTTTTATTACTTTCAGTAAGGTCTAACAATTCATATTTTTCCTGAACATAATCCAAATCTTCTTTACTCACTTCCGTAGATTCATCTTAAATTTTATCCTCATTTTGATATTCCACCTATTCCTTTTCAAATGTCTTTTCAAAATATTCATGGCTTAAAATATTCATTAATATTCATTTTGAAGCATTCAGTCTCTTACTCTTTTGCTGGGCATCTCATTTATTTTGCAATATTAATTGTAACATTTTGATCACTAATTCTTATAGTTAGTTCTCCTTTCTGCACATCTATCAAAGCTCTTGCAGTGGCAATGAATGGTCTTCTTAAAATGATAGGAATTTCTTTATCTTCCTCTATATCTAATACAATGAAGTCCACAATAAAGATAGATTTATCAACTTTTACCAGAATATCTTTTATAACTCCTTTAGGATAGGTAATCAATTGATCAACTAACTGAAGAGTTACAGTTGTAGGTGAGATATCTCCTAAACCCAATGTTCTGAAATTGATAACGGTATAAGATTAATACTGGCTCCTAAATTACATAAAGCTTTTCCAAAAAATCTTTCACTAATAACACAAAAAATTTTAAAACTTCCAGGATCTTAAAGTTTTTTAGGAAGCTTTTTCTGAATTATAGCGCTACACTCTTCACTTTGTGAAACAATCTCATTATCTATAAACTTCATTTTCTTATTAAGTATATCCTTCATGAACTTCACATAGCTTGAAATTTGTGTCAATGCTTCAACAAATAGAATGTTTATCGTTAATTTTTTTAATATTTCTAAAAATTTTGAAAATTGGTTATTTTTATTTTTTTGCTTCAATGTTTGAGGAAATGGAGATGGTGGTCTTTCTACAGTGATTTTCATTGGTTTAATAAGATATTCTGACTCAAAATGAAAATCTTCACCAAAATTTTCATTTTCCACCTCATCTTATTCAACTTCAACTTCCACTTCTTTTTGAACTCTGTTTTCTATTTTTTTCCACTTCTCTGTTGAATAGCCTTAATTTGTTCTTTGTTCTGATCTTTATGATTTACTTCAACATTACTAGGCAACATTGCTGGGGGCAATGTTCCTGGAGGTCTATTGTTCCTGGAGGTCTATTGTTAAGTACGGTAGCAATACAACTTATTGATTTTTCATGTTTCTAATTGCAACTCCTTGACTTTGTAATTGACTCCCCATTTGCAATATCAATTCTTCTATTGACAACATTTCCTCCTTACTCTGTAAATTATTAAAACCTGGAGGTAATAAGGTTTATATGTTGGATTTCCTTAATTGTTGGAGTTTCCTAATGGGTTTGCAGTGTTGCTTCCTCATTATGGATTTGCAGCTTTAGATTTATTATTACTCTAACTAAAATTTAGATGATTCTTCCAACCAAGATTATAATAATTAACCTAATGATTATTAAAATGATTATTTATTGCATTTAAGGTCTTATAAGAATATTGAGATTTTATCATTTGTCCCAATGAGTTTTCCTCAAGAACAGATGATGTCTGAGAATAATTCATTTCATATTGATCTATCTTCTTTGATATAATAGCTATTTGTGCAGCTAACATAGATATTGCATCAGAATCATGAATACTAGCTACACTTTTTGGATTTACCCTTTCAAAGAACCATTGAAAATTATTAGTAGTCATCTCTTCAACTAAATAATATGCTTAATTGAATGGTTTTGACATTAATGATCCACCAGCAGCAACGTCAATTATCGATATAAGAGATCCAACTAATCTATTATAAAAGTTTGAATTATTAACCAATCTGACAAAGCATGGTGTTGAAACTTTGTATGGAGATCTTTAAATCTTTCTCAGACTTCATAAATTGATTCCTCTTCAAACTGAAAAAAAGATGTAATATCATTTCTGAGCTTATCAGGCTTTGAAGGTGGGAAATATTTAGATAAAATTTTTTGTGATAAATCTCCCCACGTTCTAATAGATCCATGTGCTAACGAGTTTTACCACATCTTAGCTATCCCTTAGTTAAAAAGAAAAAAGTCTAAGTTTGACGACATCATTCGACATTCCATTATATTTAAAAGTAGCACACAAATCTAGAAAACTATCAAGGTGTAAATTAGGATGTTCAGTTTATGTTCTCCCAAATTGATTATTTTGTACCATTTGGATAATAACAAGTTTAAGCTTAAATAAATTGGCAGCTACAATAGGGCTTTTGTATACTCAAATGAATTTCATTTGATGTAGGATTATCATAATCTCTTAAAGGTCTCTGATGATGTTCATTTTCATTTCCAACATTACTTAAATTGTAAGCCATTTTGCTAATATGGTCTATCTCTTTTTGTTGTTTTTGATTTTTTCTAACTGTTCTTTCTAACTCATAATTGTAAGACACTAAATACTCAAATCTTACACTACACATAAACAAACACAACAAATAATTTAAAATAAGCAAACACACTTAAATAATAAAATATTCAAACTAAACTACAAATACGTTTTTTATAAAAATAAAAAAACAATAAATTATAAAATAACTTACTAATAGTTTTCATTGCTTCCCTGACAACGGTGCCAAAAACTTCATGTGGGTGGATTAAGTGTGTTAATTTTGCAAATATTTTTCAATATTACAAAGTACACATGGCTGATACAATAGCCAATATGCAAATTAATCCCTACAAAAATAACTTTAGTGAAAATAGTTATATCTTTTAAAAATCTTTAAACTTTCAAATCCCCTTTAAAAATAATGCAAGTATATGTATCACTCAAGTAATAAAGGGCTCTAATGGAGTTCTAGATATCGATCCCACAGGGAAGTTGGAAATGCATATAAGTAACTTCTTAAGATTATAATGTATAATACAAATTTTAAAACTACAAAAAGTAAAGTGCAAAATTTGAATATTAAATACTAGAGTAAATGTCAATTAAAATGCAGTTGCGCAGTTGAAAACAAATCTAACTAAACTAACTTCTAAACTTTCAAAAGTAAACTTACGAAAGCTAAACAATTTTTTTGTAACGAAAAGTTCAAGTTTAAGAAAGCAACCTTCACCTTTACAATGAGTATATGGATTGTGAAGAAATTAAAATCATATATATATATATATATATATATA
>NW_018251642.1:56106-75800 GCF_001263595.1 Phalaenopsis equestris
GTTGTGGCTAGGCTGGGAGGATACTGGCTGCCACTCCAAGTTTCTCATTACTCCCTTCCTTGAGGACTAACAATCTCACATTAGTTTTCAACCAACTTGAAAAAATTAGGGATTTCAATCTTTCGCCTTAAAATCTCCAATTCTGCATCAAACAAAGTATATTTCTTAATTTATTTTCACCCAACTCCATGGATGTCATACTCTCACATGAAATCAAATGTGATTCTCCTCATGTTGTAGAAATAATAGCACTTTTAGAACATATGTTTCTCAACACATTTTAACATTTCAATTGTCCAGATCAAAATGTAAATGAAGAACGGAGTTCAAACCATCACAAATTAATGACATTTAAAATCATATAAAACAAAATCAATTCTTCACAATACCTTATCTCACAGTAGGGAGAAGGATAAAGAAGATTACTCAGAATTCATGAGAAGGATACGACAAAACACGAATTTCATATATAAAAATAAGTTTACAAAATTAAAGAAATAAAAGACAGAACTTATCTCACAATCCTTTCCAAGAAAATCCCTAGAAGTTCTCTTCAAGCCTTTCTCTCTTTACAAGCCCTCTCAATTCTCTCTTAGAAGTGTAATGAAGAAGAAATCTATCACTTTTCTTCTCCTCTCACAATCCTTGAAGAAAATCTCCAAGCTCTTGACTTCTCTCTCTCTCTATCTTCTTCTCTCCCCCTTCACAAGTCACTACTCACGCCACCCTAGAAGTCTTTTTCTTTTATTAAAGGTTGCCTCCCTCCAAAAACGATTCAAAATTCCTTCCAAAATTCTATCCAAAAGTCAACTCATCAAAAAACATGTATTTTGATCCAAGAGACATATCCCTTCATAAAAGAACCTTCCAAAGTGTCTAGATACATTGAATCACTTTAAGGGGTGTTTAGAACAAGTGCCCCTTTTGAAGTTCACACAAAATTTATCTCGAACCACCTTAATCTGTAAAAAAATTATCTCTGGTGCATCTTGGCCAATTCTCTATCAAACAATGCATCTTGCGTCAATCTGGCTCATCTTGCACCAGAATCCCAAAAATTGTTGTTTTGGCTCCAGATTTTATTTTTTTTTCTACTTCTGCTGTAAATACCTAAAATTCATATACCTGCAACAAAAGCATGAAAATACCCTTCTTTAAAGTGCAATATCACAAAAAATAAGCATAAAATATATACTTAAAACTAAAAATTATTTTGGTGTATCAACCATCACTTTTGGCTTCTTTGAATGCCCCGTTTAGATAACCATGGCTGATTTCACACCTGCTGAGATGTTGTCCATGTACCTCTATAGTTGCGGTAGCTTGTGTCGATAATACTCCTCTCTCGAGAAAGAGGTCTGTATCTGATAGTGATGCACTGCAGGGCCCCTCAGTCTTCTCTAGACTCTCGAGTTGACCATTTGCATTTTTTAAGATTTCTACTTCTCCAATGTGCACAACATTAATGAGTGCTAAAGGAACCACCAAGGTGCTATTTTTTTATTGAACCTAATGATATCCCAAGTCCTTTTTTGGCTATTATTAAGGCTTCTCCTGACCCTAGATTACGAAAGGGCCCGAAGGACTAGGGATAAGTGGTTGCATGACTAAGAGTAGAGTCTTTCAATGTTCCTTCACTTTTCATGGTTTTAGCCAAAGATAAGGTTCAAATACCATTGGTTGAGGACCAATTTTCTTTTCTTACTGGATGTAACGACCATGTCCCAGCCCGGATTGCTAGGAGGACTATTGTCCTAAAGCATATAATGCCCATGGTTGATTTTTTAGTTGTAGATATATATCTCCTCACTAAGAATATAGTAGGAGCTATCTCTTCTATTCAATGGAAGGGGCTTATTACTGAGGAGAAAGTCCTTACATAGATTTATGAAATGCTTAGCAAGCGATGAAAGACCTTCTCTACTTCCCTCATAATAAGAGATTGAGATCTACTGACCGATCTACTATGCGACTGAGATATATACAGTCCATCATGCAAGCAGTGGAGATAGCCTATGTATTCCATGGGACACTTGGTACGGTGATTGCAGTCATTATACTACATGCTGTTCTAGTTACTTCTGAGATACATGTTATTGCGACATCACTCGCACCTCTTGTACTTCTATTCAAAGCAATATAAAAAAGTTTTTGAATTACTTTTATTTTTCTTTAAGCAAAAATCAAATGAATGTACCATTTTGATTGAGGGAGATCCATGGGATACCCCCATCGATACTCGCCTCTTCCTTTTAAAAAAAAATATGTAAGAAAAGATTATGGATGAGAGTGAAGAAGATGTTTAAACTTACTTTATTGCATAGAACGGTTTGTCTAGTACTATTTGTTTAAGTTATTATGTTGTGTTGGATTTCATTTACTTTCATTATTGAACTCTATTTTATGTTTTTGTTTGGTATTTTGATGTTTAGATTTTAGTGTTAGGATGTTTGGTTTGCTTTGAACATTGAATTAGATGTTTGTTGGCTTGAAAATTGTTGTTGGCTTGAAATGGCTTGAAAATTGTTAGTTTGTAATAGCGCAGATTTTATATGTAAAAGTGAGTTTTGTGTTGTTTGTGAAAAGTTTGGTGTAAGAGTAATGTTTAATTATGAGTATTAATGTTTTTTTGAGTTAATTAGAGGTTGACGTAAAACGGTACGTAGCAAATTTCCTCAGAAAATGAAATCTGAAAAATTAAGGCGTTGACGCCTGAAGTGCCAAATTCCCAAAAACACCAGATTGCCTAAAAACCCACAAAATTGCCTCCATTTTTACTGCTTGGGTCGTCTCCTACCTCTAAACCGTGATTTAGGGCTTCACATTGTGCACATTTGAGAAGATTTTGAAGGACAACAATCTTAGATTTCATCTTCTCTTGGTAAGAGCTTCACTTTAACCTAAAAATTTTTTATTTTCACCATGGATTTTTCCTATATTATGGGAGATACAAAATTTGGGATTTTTGATGGAAAAGCTTGAAGAAAACCAATGGTGAAAAGTTTCTTACCAAATAGTCTTCCTTGCGGAGTTAGATTTTTTATTTTGTAATTTATTTGTATTTTATTTGGATTTTCTTAGAAATTCCAATGGCTCTATGTGCAAAGCAAGGAAAATTGACGGGAGATTTTGACACGAGGAAATTTGTCAATTTTAAAGCCAGTCACTATTATAATACTCAAATGGAATCGAGAAAACTGATCCAGGAACGAGCTTTTGCTAACCCTGGTGGCGAGATCTAGAGGTTGATCATCGCCAGAAATTGGGAGAGGTTTTGGTACTTCATTTCAGTAGTTATTATACTTATAATCTGTGAATTCTATGCCAACTTACGGTTCACCACTGATGATCACGTCCTGGTCAGAGGTAAGCAAGTTGAGTTTTCAAGAGAAAGAATTAATGTTTTTTATGGACTAAGGAGTGTATTCCATTATGAATATGCTACATTTGTGATGATTGATTCATCCCTGGATGAAGTAATTGTCTTTTTGATTGATGGAAAAAAAGAATGGAAAATTAAAAATAATAAGAAAGTTAACTTCTCCGCTTTCATGATGACTATTCTGTCATAGGTATAACACTACTTCATCTCTACTAAATTACTGCCAGCAAATCATCCGAGTGAAGTAACGAAAGATAGAGATGTGTTAAACTTCTGCATTCAAAAAATGAAGGCAGTAGATGTTGCTGCTCTTATAGTTCATCATGCTCAGAGTATAGCTAGTAGTGCAGAGTATAGCTACTCAGAGTATAGCTAGTAGTGCTACAGCTAGTGGTTTGGGTTACCCTGCCTTGATTTTCACTTTATGTGAACACAGGACAAGATTTCAAAAGAAATGAGGAAAAGCTACAGCCACAACATCCTATTGGGAATCATACGGTTCAAAGAGTTGAATCATTTGTTGAGTCCAGAGGTGGAGGTAGTAATAAACGCTCAACCTCAGCTGCAGGGACATCTACTTCTCACTCTGCTTCACTTGAAAATATTATGGAGCAGCTTATGATTCAACAAATGAATATTGTGAATATGCAGAATATGATTGGAGAAATTGAAGCAAGAAAAGCTTATAATGATAAATATAAGCAAAGGAGTGTTCAACATGACATAGCTTATGAGGAGGCTATGGTTAGGTATCTTAGGGGTGAGTACAATGTGAAATTTCCAACTTGCCCCAGCTTCACTTCTTATGCTCCAGATCATGAAGAAGAAGAAGAAGATGATGATGATGATGATGAGGAAGAGGATAAAGATTGATATCTTAGGATTTAGTTTATTCGATGTTTTTTTGTTATTTTTATTGGTTCTTAATTGTTGTCTTTTAAAACAGTTGCAGTAAAAACTTTTATTGTTGAGTTGTGGACCTAAGTTGTAATAGTAATTGTAGATTTTTACTTTTTGCATTTTTAGTACTTTCAATTTTTGTTTCTGTTTTTAATTTTAATCAAATCTTTTAAAATATATTATATTTCAAAGAATGCTTTAAAGCCTGTAAGTATTTTTAAAGGTAGTGCCTTCAGTTTACAAGAGTCGAGTTTTATACTCAGAAATCCTCTACAAGTTACTTTTTATTTTCAAGCATTTACTATTTTCTTTCACCTACTAAATTTTGTACTAAATTTTTTTTTTAAATTACGTTAAAATTTAAGTTTGGGGGAAAAATTTTTCATGTAAAAAAAGAAGTAAACTAAATTTTATTTATCCTCAATTAAGTATATCTTTTTAGAACTAATTTAACATGACCTGGAATATTAAGATTTAACTTTAAATGACTATACTTATGTTTGTAAATTTTATGGTAAATCTAGGTAAAAGTTTTTAATAATGAAGGGTAATTATAAAGTTAAGACTATGTTTTTCTATTTAAAGTAAAGGAAATTGTATTTTTGAAGTATTAATAATTTTCAAAATTTAATGTAAGAATAAAAGAGTGAAACTTTATGAAAAATCATAAACTAATATGAATTTATAAAGTGAAGAAGGGTAAAGAGTTTTGACTTTAAGAAGAGGATAGTGAAGTTCAAAATTATTAAAGACTATTCAGATATAGTAATCCTCACTTGAAGAAGAAAAGAAAAGAAAGGATTGAAAAGATCCTAAATAAAAAAAGAAGAAAAGAGAAGAAAAGAAAAATGAGTAAGGAGAAGCTTGAGGAGATGACTAATAAAAAATTGACTAATAAAAAATTGGGCTTCACTTGAATCAACTTACGCAAAAAGCTTTAATACATTTTCTAAACTTGTATTGGAGTATTAGAAGCATTACTAGTAAAATTTTTATAAAATTATTTTTCATATGAATGTTCTAAGTATTCTTGATGTGACAAATTACAATTCTTCTTGAAATGAATAGAGATTCAGAAATCTTAAATTTAATTACTAAGTACTCTTAGACTTAGAGTTTGAATCTAAGTTATTATTTTTTTTTCTTAAATTTTAGTATTTTATTTATTAAACTAAGGTATATAAGTTATAAGTTAATCTCTATCCTGAGTCATATGCTTTTATATAGTAAAAGTGTCACTTAAGGACAAGTAACATTTAAGTTTGGGGATTTTAATACACCAAATTAATATATTGCTTTAAGTATATATTTTATGCTTATTTTTTGGTAATACTGCACTTTAAAGAATGATATTTTCATGTTTTTTTCTACAGGTATATCAATTTTAGGCATTTGGAGCAAAAGTAGCAAAAAGATAAAATTTGGAGCCAAAATAGCGAATTTTGAGATTTTGAGTCTGAAGGCCTTAATTGGCGCCTAAAGCGTCACTTTATAGAGAGCTAGCACCTAAAGTGCCAAAACCCAAAACAGTGTAGTCTTAAGCAAGTTGGTGCCTGAAGCGCCAGAGACAAATTTTTGCGGATTAAGACGGTTCAGGACGAATTTTGTGTGAATTTCAAAAGAGACACTTGTTTTATACACCCCCGTGGAGTGATTCAATGCATCTAGACACTTTGGAAGGTTCTTTTATGAAGGGATATGTCTCTTGGATCAATATACATGTCTTTTGAGTTCAAAAGGTTTGACTTTTGAAGGGAATTTCAAACTCTTTTTGGAGGGAGGCAGCCTCTAATAAAAGAGAGGGAAGTTTAGGGCTTGTCGATGCTTGCAGATGTGAGAAAGAAGAGGGGGCAAGTAAGAGTGAGAGGATTTTTAAAGGAGGCAAGAGAGAGAGAGAGAGAAAGTCAAGGGCTTAAAAATTTTCTTCAAGGATTGTAAGAAGAAAGAGAAGGTGAGAGATTTCTTCTTCATTATTATTCTGAGAGAGAATTGAGAGTACTTGTAAAGAGGGAAAGTTCTTGAAGAGAACTTCTAGGGATTTTCTTGGGAAGGATTGTGAGTTAAGTTATGTTCTTTTATTTTTTTATTTTATAAAGTTATTTTTGTATATGAAATTCATGTTTTATCGTATCATTCTCATGAATTATGAGTAGTCTTCTTTATCCTTTTCCCTTCAATGAGATTTGGTTTTATGAAGAATTGATTTTGTTATTATGCATTTTTAAATGTAAAAAATTTGTGATAATTTCAACTTTGATCTTCATTTACTTTTCAATCTGGCCAATTGAAATGTTAAAATGTGTTGAGAAACATAAGTTCCAAAAGGGCTATGATTTCTCTATGATTTCTAAGGGCTATGATTTCTACAACATAGTGACAGCCACATTCGATTCCATGGGAGAGAATGTAATTCATGGGTTTAAGTGCAAATAAATAAGTAAATATACTTTGTTGGATGCAAAATTGGAGATTTTAAGGTGACAGATTAAAATCACAAATTTTGTCCAGTTGATTAGAAACTACTGCAAGATTGTTAGCCCTCATGTGAGGGAGTAGTGAGAGCTCTGGAGTGGCAGGGGGGGTCCTCCCAGCTTAACCACAGAATTAGGGACTTAAGTCTAGATTATTCAATTTTCTTTATGAATTTGGAAGAGGGTAAGGAATACTATTGCTCCTATTTAGCACAAAATAATTTTTATATATTTTTAAATGATTTTAATTTCTTCACAGTCCATATACTCAATGTAAAGGAGAATGATGTTTTCTTAAATCTAAACTCTTCGTCACAAAAACTTTATTTAGTTTCCATAATTTTACTTTTGAAAGTTTAAAAATTAGTTTAATTAACTTAGTCTTTTAACAGTATTTTATTTAACATTCACACAATTACTCTATATTTGAATTTCATACTTCACTTTTGTAGTTTAAATTATAGTTTATATTATAATCATAAGAATTTACCTATAATAATTTCCAGCTTTCCCGTGGGATTGATATCTAGGACTCCATTAGAGCCCTTTTATTACTTGAGCGATACACATACATGCGTTGCTTTTAGAGGATTTGGCAGTTTAAAATTTTTAATAAGATAAAATTATTTTCACTAAATTTATTTTTGTTACAATTAAATTGCATATTTACTATTGTATCTATCATGTGTAATTTGTAATATTAAAAAATAGTTACAAAAATAACACACTAAATCCGTCCGCATCAAGTTTTTGATCAGTTTTTGGGAGTCATAAGGAGAAGAACCCGCCAAAAACCCATCTGTCACGCGGGTGACCCTGGTTTGATCCTCGACAACAGCGCGAAAAAATTGCGGGTGGATTTAGTGAGTTATTTTTGCAAATATTTTTCAATATTACAAAATGCACACGACAAATACAATATTAAATATGCAATTTAATCCCAACAAAAATTATTTTAGTGAAAATAATTTTATCTTCTTAAAAATATTGAAAGTGTCAAATCCCCTAAAAATAATGTAAGTATACGTATTGCTCAAGTAATAAAAGACTCTAATAGAATCCTAGATATCGATCCCACAGGGAAGTTGAAAATGCTTATAGTAAATTCTTATGATGATAATGTAAACTACAATTTAAACTACAAAAGTGAAGTACGAAATTTGAATCTAGAGTAAATGAGTGACTGCTAATAAAATACAGTTAAAAGACTATGTTAATTAAACTAATTGCTAAACTTTCAAAAGTAAAATTATGAAAATTAAATAAAGTTTTTGTGACGAAGACTTCAGATTTAAGAAAGCATTCTTCCTCTTTACAATGATTATATAGATTGTGATGAAATGAAAATTATTTGAAAATATATAAATTTTTTTTTTGTGCCAAATAGGAGTAATCTTATTATTTACCCTCTTCCAAGTGCATAATAAACATTGACTAATCCAAAGTTTGTTCTTTTCTTTCGTAGTTAGGCTGGGAGGATACCGGCTACCACTCTGGAGCTCTCACTACTCTCTCATCTAAGAGCTAACAATCTTGCATTAGTTTTCAATCAATTGGACCAAATAGGGGATTTTAATATGTCGCCTTAAAATCTCCAATTTTGCATCTAACAAAGTATATTTCCCTATTTATTTCCACTCAAACCTTTGCACTCAAACCCATGGACTACATTCCCACCCATGAAATTGAATGTGACTCTTACCTTGTTGTAAAAAGCATAGATGTTGATAGTCCTTTCAGAACATATATTTCTCAACACATTTTAACATTTCAATTGGCCAGATCGAAAAGTAAATGAAGATCAGAATTCAAATCAGCACAAAATTTTGACATTTAAAACTGTATAAAATAAAATCAATTCTTCACAAAACCATATCTCAAAGTTGAGAGAAGGATAAAGAAGACTACTCAGAATTCATGAGAAGGATATGAACACATGGATTTCATATATAAAAATAACTTTATAAAATAAAGAAATAAAAGAACACAACTTATCTCACAATCCTTCCCATTAAAATCACTAGAATTTCTATTCAAGCACTTTCTCTCTTTACAAGCACTCTCAATTCTCTCTCAGGATAGTAATGAAGAAGAAATCTCTCACATTCCTTCTTCTTTTACAATCCTTGAAGAAAATCTCCAAGCCCTTGACTTTTTCTCTCTCTCAAGCCTCCTTTAGAAAATCCTCTCATTCTTACTCACCCCCTCTTCTTTCTCGCACCTACAAGCCCTAGACTTCCCTCTCTTTTATTAGAGACTGCCTCCTTCCAAAAAGAGTCCAAAAGTCAACCCTTTTGAATTCAAAAGACATGTTTCTTGATCCAAGAGTTATATCCCTTCATAAAAGAACCTTCCAAAGTATCTAGATGCATTGAATCACTCTTGGGATGTTTAGAACAAGTGTCCTTTTCAGAATTTATGCAAAATTCATCCTGAATCGTCTTAATTCACAAAAAGTCATCTCCGGCACTTCAAGCGCCACTTCTTGCACTTCAAGCGCCAACTTGCTGAAGACCGTGATGTTTTGGGTTTTGGCGCTTCAGGCACCATAAGCTCAATATTCACTTTTGGCTCCAAATTTTGTTCTTTTTGCTACTTTTGTTCCAAATTTCTAAATTTGATATACCTGCACCAAAAATATGAAAATGCTTTATTTTAAAGTGTAATATCACAAAAAAAAGCATAAAATAAATACTTAAAACAACATATTATTTTAGTGTATCAAAATCTCTCTGATATTTCAGATGAGCTACTCAATGAGGATGACCTTCTTGACAAGGAGCTTCATGATTTTTAAATGGCTTGACACAATGTCATGTTAGTCATCATTAGAGGAGCTTCTTCACCAAGAATCCTGAACATGATCCCGATGAGCCAGATCATCATGAATTCAGTGGGGGTTCAAGATGACGCTCTGAACAATCAGGAGGATAGATGTAAAGGTGAGGTTATCTCCCTTCTCTAAGATAAAATTACTCTGTCAGAAGCCTGAAGCACAAGTTTAAAGGCCAATAAGGTCGGGCCTGATGTTGACTCATTTGTTATACAATTTGAAGCACGTCTGACTACACCAGTTGTGCAACTCACACCTACAAAGCACATTCATGCATTGTATTTTGAGGCTACTCCTCAGAAGCACATTACTCCTAAATTACAGTCCTTAGTGATGATAGAGGTTAAAGCAACTCTAGTAATTTAGCAAGGCAAGCCTATTGTGAGGAAGGGTAGACCTTACCCCGTGGCGTATGAATTTATTCTATCTTGGGTTTATCCCTCATCAATTCAAAAGATTGATGGGGTTAGTAATCCCCATCTATATATTTCCAAAATTAGAGTTCTTTGGTGCAACATAGGTGATAATGACACATTACTAATGCACCTTATTGTTGCCAGCTTGTCTGAGTTTTATTTTGAATGGTATGTTGGCCTACCAAATGCATCTTCAGAACGTTCTCCAAGTTAGAAGATGCGTCTATAGCATGCTTCATTGGTGCACATCATCAAGTCACCATGGGTGATCTAATGGTAGCCCAGAAGAAGCCCAAACAACCTCTACTTGAGTTTGTTATTCAGTATAAAAATTTGAGCATGAGATGCCAACCTCTACTTCTAGAGAAGCACACTATTGAACTCTTCATGGAAAAATTAAATGCTCAATTTTTATATTATTAAAAGCGATGTCAATCATAGCCTTTGGTGTTTTGATAGAAAAAGTGGCAAGCCTACAAGATACAGTAGGAGCTTTGGTATTCATGAATGATAATCAAAAGACTAAGGGCAAAAAGTCAATTATGATGGGTCATTCGAAGAGGGTGAAAAAGAGCATGGCACTAACGACGTTCGATATCATGTCGAAAAAGACTGTCATGTCTGTAGAACCTGCTCGCCTACCTCTTTAGAGGTAGAAAACCTAAACACTTGAACCAAAGAAATTCAAGCTGATGCTCTTGTTAAGCTAACCAAAGCACTATCCGGTTCTAATGGGGATCCCATGATAGTAGTGATCCAAGATTGAAGAGTCCTGTCATTATCTTTTTTGAACACTCAAGAAACTTCCCCTTTGAGCAAGGTAGGCATGCTCCTTTATACTTATGATGTGTCACCCATTCAGTGTCAAGCCTAAATCGTATATCTAATGAAAGTGATACTCCCTGATGACAGCTCCATTTCTTTTCAAACTCAAATGAGAGCACTCTCATTCATTATCATAAATGGTACATTACACCATTGCTCTTTTGAACAAATGTTGTTGTGATGTGTTGGTGGGGATGAATCCTAAGAGATAATGGCTAAAAACCATGAGGGCGTCTCTGGGTCAAATAAATTGGCTCCCAAAATAAAAAACAAAATTAAACAGCTTAGCTATTATTTGTCTTTGATTACCCTTAATTTCATGGAATATGTCAAGCAGTGTCATCAATGTCAAGTGTTTAGCCCCGTGCTTCATCAAACCTCGAATGCACTACATCCAAATGTAGCATCTTAGCTGCTTAGGAAACTGATATTATAAGGGCCATCCTCTAAAGAATATCGGTTCATTCTTGCAAAAACCGATTACTTTTCTAACTAGACAGAAGCCGCTCCCTTAAGGGAGGTTAAGGATAAAAATATGTTGCATTTGAACAAGAATAATATCATATTTAAATTGGGTGTGCCACACCATATCATGTCTGATAACAAGTAGGCATACAAAAACACCAAAATGAATAGATTTGTTTATCACCATAAGATTGATTGGCGGTTCTCTACCATGTATTACTCGAGAGAAAATGTTTTAGCAAAAGCATTGTATAAAACTTTGGTATAACTCATGAAGAAAATATTACACGATAATAATAAAGGTTAGCATGAAAAGCTTTTGGAGGCTTTGTGGGCATATCATACCATATACTGTACACCCATTAGCGCCACTCCATGTCCATTGACCTTTGGATTTGAATTTGTCCTTTGAATACCTTTGTCATGGGTTGTTAGAAGCATTAAATTGAACAACAACCAAAATATTAGAATTCAGTTAAAAGAGTTGGATAACCTCAATGGGCTGAGACTACAAGCCCAATAAAGTCTTTAGCTATACCACACTTGAATCTCCAGAGCCCACGATAAACTTATGAGGCTCCATACCTGTGCGATTCGAGATATGATGTTGGTTTTACGCCACCCTATTGTTACCCACAAATAATACATGAAACATGACACAAATTACAATTCATGGGAAATGATCCAAAAATGACACTAATAATTAGTCAGCATCCTTGAAGGAGGATTAAATTAGAAACAAGCATGCAAATGTGAGTGAACATGTAGGACATACATGCACAAAGAACCATATGCAAACAAATGTCAAACAAGCAAGGATCACCTATGCTACCATAAAGAGGGCACTACGACACCGTGAAAATGACTCCATAGAATGACCACAATGATTTGGAGATGAAAGGAGGTGGCACCATGATAAAAACTAATGGTACTTAGGCATTGTATTCTTTCAATATATGAAGCAAAAATATGATGTAGTGACATACAATGTAATCTTAACCTATTTCGTAGTATAACTTCAACACTATCATATATGCCTTACACAAGTGTTATGAAAAACATGAAAGTCATAAGAAAATGTGATTACACCAGATCACGTGTCAAACAGCAAGAATCATGTAAGCTCTGCACATTAGTTGGACAAAGAAAAAGCACCACCACCCATACAAAAGAGTGTACCAAGATTTTGGGGGGCAGTGTTGCGAGAAACATTGTGTCTTGGTCCTATTGATTTGGCAGTATGTTTCTAAAAAGGAGCATCTAGTGCCTGTCAAAAATGAATCAGGTAGTCTCAAACAACTAAAAAGACACAAACATACAATATCCTGTGGGGTGAAATGATAGTTAAGCACCAGGAGATTGTACCAAAATTATTTATTGTAGGTAAAAGGAACTATGTTGTAATGCTCGAAAGGGGTGGCATCATGAAACTAGGGTAAATTAAAGCCTTGCTCTCAAATGAGCACTTCCAAGAAATACAACTGAGGAGGGTAAATGTAGGAGCCTAACCTAGCATCCTTACTAAGCTTCTCTAATATAAAGTCTAAGCCTTTCCTAGATCTCACCAGAGTGATAGTTGAGAGATGTTTTGTGCTTCAAATACTAGATGAATACTTCATCGATACTTGATAACTTTGTGAACTGTGGCAAGGGTGCCTAGGATTTCATAAGGATGGAGAGAAAAGCTGAATCAAGTGAGACCACCATGCTCTTTTGTTTAGAGAGGAGGAAGAACCAATATTTGGGAGCTAAGAAAAGTTTGACATGAGTTCTAAACCAAAAAAGTGCCCTAACTTCAGAATTCCAACCTTTGAATGCCAAATTAGACAACACTCAAGGATTTTAATGCAAAATATTAAGCTAGCTAAACTTAAGGATTCTATTCAAATATTTTATGCTTTGGAGCATCTTAGAGCTACCCCTTTGATTTGGAAAGTGATGCTTTGTGGCACTGAGATTTAAGGCATGACAGCTCAACACCATTGACATGGCAAGCACCATGTGAGCCAATAATATAAAGGGTATGACTTGAGGCATGTATCATGTCATCTTTGGCTCTACGACTTTAGGCATAATTTTGGATCACTACTGATGCGGTGGTGTGTTGTCAGAAAAAGGCTCACTGCAGCTATTCGGTCTGAGGCCACCATCTGAACTTGGATTATCTGGCGCCACAGTGCTTGGCATAATGTTATCGTTTCACTGATTTGTCAAGCACCAAAAAGGCTTCCATATTTATGTCCATTCATTTGAGATCCATTGAATTCCTGATAGACACTCGTCAACATAGTGTTGTACCAACCACTATGGCACTATCATGGAAATTGCAACCTAGCATCCCTTGTGCTCCCTACAAATTATGAGAAAGTGACTTGATTTGTATTAGGAAACTCCAAAGAGTCCCAAGAACTCCCAAATAGAAAATACTACAAGTATTATGTGACAAAGAGTACACAAGTTGCATATTAAACATCAAAATATGCATGGTTCCATTAATTTTCAAAATGTAGATTACATAAATCAGGTTATTTAATAAACATTAAAGGAAATAGCCCCATATGTCTAGATATAATAAGGATAAAATAATGTTAATAACTAGAATGAGTGGGGTGTCAAAAACTAAGTTTATGCCAGACTATGTTAGCAAACAATAAAAATGACATAAGCCCTGCACATCAGTCAGGCAAAGTAGAACCACGTTCCATACAAAAGGGTATACAGAGTCAACAATCTATAAAGAGAGAAGAACCACCTACTATGAATAACCAAACCATGTCTAAAGGCATAACTAAAAAACCAAAGGAACCACCATCCATACCAAAGTGGGTAACAATCACTGAAAAAGAGCATATAACACCTCATAGCTTGAAAAATCCAACTCAAAACTCATACAAGTTGGTTCTAATTGAACAACAGTTGTCTCATATCCACTGTACTGCTATAGAAAGTGCATCAACTACACGACACACTAATAATAAGTGACGTTAAAAATTGTTTGACTTTCAATGTTATAATACCAAAGGCTATCATTACAATCCATGAGAGAAGACCACAGTGTTGTATTCTATGAAAACGGATATGACACCAGACCACAAAGCAAATGCCAATATTGCGGAACCAAAATCTGTTTCATAAAGGTAGGTTCAGAGGAAGCAAAGTCCACTCAAGACTAAGATGTTGAAGTAACATTGTAACCTAGTCATACAGCTATGGCACCATGTTGTTGAAAAGCATCATCTAGTACCAGCCAAAAAATGAATCAGGCATTCTCACGTCATTACAAAAAAAATTGCATATGACATCCTATAAGGCAAAATAATCAAGCAATGGGAGATGGTACTGCACTTATTTCACACCAATAAATATTATGTAATGCACAAAAGTGTGGCATCACAAAACTGGGAAAATTAGGACCTTCTCTCAAAGGAGCACTCACAAGAAGTAATAATGAGACATGGAAACACATAACCTAAGGATCCTCTAATAACAGGCTAACTAAGCTTCACTAACATAGAGCCTAGGGCTTTCTTACAAAGGAAAAGTTATAAAAGGGTGAGAAATCTCACATATTTTATATTTATAAGATGTTCCGTGCTCCAAGCCTGGGTAACTACTTCACCAATCCTTGAAATCATAGTGAACTGCAACAAGGGTTCATAAGAGTCCATTTAAATCAAGATGAAAGATGAAGCAAGAAGGAACACCACACTCTTTTGGTTGGAAGGGAGGAAGAATCAAAATTTGGGAGCTTATAAAAGCTTAACATGAGTTTTGGACTAAGAGAGCAGCCAAACTCAAGAATTCCAACCTCTAAAGACCAAATTAGCCAAAACTTAAGGATTCTAACCCAAAATGTCAATCTAGCTAACACTCATGGGTTCTAATCCAAAATTTAAAGCTTTGGGGAATCTTAGAGACATTCTCCTTTGATAGAGAGAGTGAGGTTGTGTGGTGTTGTAACTCAAGGCACGACGTTGCAACATCATGTTAGTCAAAAAGATAGAGGGTATGAATTGAGGCATGCCTTATGTCATTTTGGAGTCTAAGACTATAGGAACACTGTTGGATCACTTGTGATTTTGTGGCGCGACATCTGAAATGGCTCATTGCAGCTGTCCAATTTAAGGCCTCCATCGAGACCTGGACTAACAAGCTTTGCGACACTTGGTGTGGTGGTGTAGCACTTTTGAGTTGTCACTCATCAAATCAACTTCCCTATTGATGCCCATCAAATTGAGAGCCATTGAATTTTTTACAGTGATCGAATACTACAATGTCTTATCACACATTGTATCAGATGTTGTATCACTATCATTGCAATTGCAACCTAGCAAGCCTCTTAGTCCGTATAAATCATAAGAAAATGATTAGATTTGTATTGGGATGCTTTAATGGGCCCCAAGAACTCATAAATAGAAGATACTACAAGTATTACAAGCCAAAGAATACAAAACACACATATTACATATCAAGATATGCTTGGTTCCATTAATAATCAAAAGAAATATTACATAACTTGCGTTACTTCACAAATGGGAAACATAACATGCTCGAAATATCTAGATATGATAAAAAAATAAAAACATATTAATAACCAGAAAGAGTGGGGCATCAGACAATCCTTAGAAAACAGCTAGCCATCGCCTCCCAACGTGTTGTCATTCACTATCCTGCTTATCACTTTTGTTAGACTATGATTTTAAGAAGAACGTTGAAGTGACCTTTAGCTCTCATATGCCTCCATGTGCTAGTCAGCATCATTTTCTATTGATGCTTGATGCAGTCAAGCCAGGCCATGATAAAGTCCATTTTCTCTATGAGAATGTCTACCTTTTAGTTGAGTGGGGTGTTGTCCTCTCATAATGTGCAAACATGTCGGGCCAAGGGAATGCTGTGAAAGCAGCTAAGACTACCATGCATGCCTAAGCTTCTCTAATTGTCAATGATTCCCCATGAGAGTGAGTATTAGGCTCAGAGGTCTCGCCCCTCCACTTGCTATCCAGAAATGAAGGAGGAGCATGGTTACTTGCTAGCCTTCTGGCTCAAGCACATTGTTACAATAATATTTTTCAAATATAACATGTTGAAGAAAAGAATGTGGCATAGGTTCACCATAGGAAATTTAGTGTACAAAAAACATTAGTTTTGGACCTTATGTATAGATGATCGGTCGTCATACTATCATATCTGAAAATTAACAGCTTCGGAAGGGGAGCTTGAATGATTTGAGGTGAGGTGTCATGGCGCTGCTATTAGGGTTGGGCTGCCCCTTTTTTCTGAAGCATAGGGGCATCAATACCACAATTGAATGGCTTTGAATGTATGTATCAGTGCATAATCCTAGAGCCAAGCCACCATAAATAGTGGCAATTGATTTCAGATATGCATCATATTGTATGCAGGGTTGTGGTGCTCCAATAGGGTTCGTAAAGCCTCGTCACATTTTCTATTATACCGAATTTCATGCATGGATGCCTATTTATGCTCATGCAAGTCCAAGTAAAGTTTGAAAAAGTGAAAACAAAAACTTAAAAAAGACAAACAACATGAATACAAAAATCATTCTTAAGCCCTCTAACATTCTAAGCTAAATTGTACGAAAATAACATAAAAAACAAATAGTTAGTGTAGAATATTACTATCTTTAGAATCTATTATTTACTTGAAAAGAAATATAAGAGGAGGAAGAAAAAGTACATAAGTAGAAGTACATGAAAAATCTCAGAAACCATAAAGATAAGCACATTATCATAACCATCTTGCTCAAAATTACGTTTAGTAATATGTTAAGCAGAAGGATTAATTACTTCGTATACCAAAAACCATAGAGACATTAGGCAACACAAGGCACATATTAGGATCAACTCCTAGATAACAACTAGAAGAATCATCACAACAAGAATAATTTTTAGTAGGGGCATTAAATTCAAGGTAGAAGCAAAATTATGATTGAAAGAAGGAGAGGGAAGAGAAAAAAAGCATAAATTATTCACATTAAAGGATTTTTTCTTAACTTTTGAACATTGTCATGTCTAGTTTTACTCTTAATTTTGCCAAAAAAGAAATAGGGTCATCTATAATAGGTTTGTATTTAGAAGATTTAGTATAGGCATATAGATCAAGAACAAAAGAAGAACAAAGCTTACATGGGTTAGACATACATGGGTTAGGTTTCCATTCATACAAAATTGGTTGAACAATATTTTGACCTTTGGCTACCAGATTAATAAAATTAAGAAGAACCACATCTACTTTTATTTGGATATTCACTCTGGCAATGTAAAGACAAGATCCATTAGATGTGAGGAGATCAATTGCAAGAGGGATAACTATCTTGCTAGCCTTTTTAGAAATATAAATCTTCGACCAACACAATAATAATAAATTAGGAAATTTTGCTCATGTAGGAGCTCCTCTAAAATCCTCTTTCATAAGTTTAATGTCATGTGTCCATCTCTTAAAAAAAAAAAGACCTCCCATAGATGAACCAAGGACCACCCATCAAGACCATTTCACAATCCTAAATACGCTAAAATTTAAAAAGACAAAAACTCTTATGTAGGAGAAGAGATTCACGATATCTTTATACTTCCAAATAGCTTTTAAAATATTATCATAGATGGGTCGTTTACCCAAAATATAACCAATCAAGGCCAGGTTCCAAGGTTCGATTCTTCTTCAACTTCATTATTTGAAAATGAAACTTGATCATCTGTACTTGGGATTTAAGACGGAGAGAAATTAGATGTGTTAGAAATATCATAAGTTACAAGTCCTTTCCAAGTTTGACAAGGTTTATGCCAATGAAGACAATGCCTTATTGAAGAGGGAAGAGAAGGGAAGGAAGATGAATCCATGCCCAAAACAGAGGTTTTAAGCATCTAAACCAAAGAAAATGCATAACGCCTTCAAAAGGAGATGAAAAACAAAGTGAAGAAAGAAGAGAGACGGACGAAGGGAGGAACCCATAAAATCCTAATGGAGCTCCTATTTCAAGAAGAAAGGGAGCCCCCTCGCCAGGGAGAAAATATTGCATACTTACAAAATATGTACTTACCAATGTGTATGGAGTAGTCACATCACATTTAAGTGAAATTATGGTAATGTGGTCACTCCATCCACCCTTGTAAGTGCAATATTTTCTCCCTCTCCAAGACCCAAAAAAAAATTGTTGGTCTAATTGGGTTTACTCATATTCAATATTTAGGCCAGTAAAACTTGGTCACACATTAGACAACACTATGCCGCATGATATAAAAAGATAGCATTAAAAACAAATTGATTAATGCGGAAGATCATTTTCATTTTCATTTTCATTCTAAATTTGATTCATCATGAAGAATACAAACTTTTAATATTCGTGCAGCTCCAATATAGTTGAATTTGAATTAAAAACATGAAATATGTTCTAAATACTCTTTAAACCATTAGCATGTTTCTCTAGGGGCATTTATATACAAACCGCCCAATTTAATATATATTTACATCTCTGACACTTATATTTTAATTTTTATATTTATATCATTTAAATCAATCATATCAAATAAAAAGTTATCATTATTTTAACTTTTATCATATATGTAAAATTTGTAGTTTACATGTTGGATATATAAATTTATATGATTATTTTTTTGTGCAACGTGCTGCTTAAATCACCAAGTTTTAGCCTTTTTGTTTCAAACTCATTTTGCAGACTTTTTTGACCATTGCCAGCCTTCTTTTAGAAATATTATTCGATATAAACACCGGTGTCCGATCTTCATCGTTAATCACAGCAAAAATAGATAAAATGGGCCCTATTTTTAACTTATTTTAAGAAAAAAAGTTGATTGATGGTGGATAGACGGTGGAGATCAGATACAGTGTCCATATCCTTGGTCTGAGATGTGAATGTGCCATGAAATGTGGTAGGCATGTAAATAGACAAGTATTAGGGGTTATGTGTGTACATGTCGCTTCATTTTATTGAGATGTCACGGGATTAAAGGCGGAGCAAAGCTTCTTCTGACGTGGGAGCACATGGTGGGGCCAAAAAACTGACGGTGGTTGTGGAGGCATTTATCAACCAATCAAGCAAAAAAGACAAATTAATTGCGGCGAATATGACAAAGGTCAAGATTGTTGAGATTCCATTAATTGTTGGAAAATAAGGGAATCTAATCATGTTTTGGAATTCCTTATATCTTAAGTATGGATAAATTATTAAGGTACTGCCATTTTCTCAGGCTTCAATTAGATGATCTGCATTTAGGGCTGTCAAAACGGCTCGTTGTTCGCGAACAGCTCGTGTTCGGTTCGTTAATTTTGTTCGATAAGTTAACGAGCCGAACACGAACTAAGATGTGTTCGTTCGTGTTCGGCTCGTTTTGGCTCGAAATACTACTCATCAAGTTTATATATAT